>NC_048896.1:3367343-3574437 GCF_011077185.1 Oxyura jamaicensis
CTTCTCTTCTCTTCTCTTCTCTTCTCTTCTCTTCTCTTCTCTTCTCTCTTCTCTTTTCTCTTCTATTCTCTTCTGAAATCCCCAGTCTTCCCCAGAAATTAGACTTTTACTATTTTTTTTAAGTCTGCGTGTTAAAGAAATGACAGTTCAGTCTTTAAGAACACTGCCTAATATGAAGGACCCTGGTGAGACTCAGCAGTACTGTGCATATAGACTTTACACAGTCTTCCTGAAAACAGCTGGGAGAATTTCCACCTCTAGAAACACTTCCCGCATCAGCACAGATTGAGGATGCTGCAATGAAAGAGGACCTTTCATTGTCATAAAACCACCTACCATGTTTGCAGCTACTAACAATTACAGAAAAGAGGAAAATCTGAACCTCTTTGAAAAAAGTTTAAAGAAAAATTTCTTTTAACTCCCTGAACTGATTCTCAAAAGACTCTAGAAAACTCTGGAGATTGAAGACTCTAGAGATTGTAACAATGCACACACACAAGGTGTTGTGGAAGAGGATAAAGGAAACATTCTGGTTTGATTCATGCCAACTTCAACCACCTGAAAATGTGTACCTTAGGGGAAAGACTATAAAGACAGAGTGTAAATATAGAGACCATCCCAATGAACTGGTAACATTTAAATATTTTCAGAAGATAATCAGCTATAAACACCACATCCATTCAATGAAAACAAACACAATGGAAGCCTTCCCTTTCAATTACTTCAGCCATTGATGGAAAGTATTAACAGTTTCCTGCCTAAGATCTTTTCATGAAGATAGAGCTTGTTCTGATAAACATCTTGTGCTATATTTGTAACTAAATGTTGACTGGCCTTCCTGTTCCTATTATCTGAATGTCACAAAATATTAAAGCAGGATGTGCATAACAGAGTAAAGTCAACATACCCTTTAATCATTGATACTTCTATATGTGCATTCTTAATTCTCCTGAGAATTCAAGAAAGCTGACTACTGAAAATAAATAATACAAATATCAGTTACTAAAATCTCTTCATCTGCCCTACTTCAATGCGGTTTCCAAATAAGATACATGTCTCCCAGGTACGCAGATGGAAATTAGTATTTCAAATTTATACATAAATTCCAAGATGTAATTCTCTGTAACTTAAAAAAATATTTTTTTCTTTGGACTTAACACAAGCAAACATATCTCATACTGAATTATGATGACTGAAACTATATTTCAGTATCAATTCTAATATTACTTTACTGGACTGTACAATGTAATATTTTTTTATGAAAAATAATTCTTTCATTTTATATTCATGTCTGTTTCTGGAGTTGGCAATTTTTCTCACCAACAGACTAGAGACTGAGACCCCTTTCTCAGGACTTGTCCAATTTTCAATTGTTGTAAAAGTACTGTTAGAAAAGCAAGTTTAATTTCCCTAAATTTTCAGCTGCAGACAGTGAAGACATACAGTCAACACCTGGAACAGCCTGTCAGAAAAGAACTGCAAGGTTTGAACACGATTCAAAACTGGGAAATCTGATTGCAACACAAGCTATACAAACTTGTTAATTTGAAAGCCCACTTGCCATTCCTAAGATATACCGTGTGTCTTCAAATTGTGTTGCTATTAAGCTAAAGTATTAAGATCACACTGATGGACAAAACTGTCAGTAGCAAAACCTGACAGGACATACCGACAAGAAGCCTGACAGATGCTGCTGTAAGCATGGTAGTGGCGACAATTATCATTGTTCTTCAGTTCTACAACAGGAAGGTAGAAAAGAAAAACCAAAATTTCACCTTAAATGATAGAAGGGAATTCAATGATCATTAGAATATATATTAGAATATATATTACATTTCCCTAGTGCAAAAAATACAGTATAAATATATAGAAATACAGTATATATGCAAAGCCTTAACATTATGTAAGGAAAGGTTACTTCAAGGTGTGAAAATCATGACTGTACTGAAGCCTATTGTTTTTCTTTTCAGGAACACTTCACAGAAGTTATTAAAAACCAGGAATTTCTTTTACTCCCTGCTAATGAGATTGCAAAGCTCCTGTCTAGCGATGACATCAATGTTCCTGATGAAGAAGCCATATTCCAGGCGTTAATGATGTGGGTGAGGCATGATTTGCAAAACCGACAACGAGACCTAGGAATGCTTCTTTCTTATATTAGGCTGCCTCTACTTCCACCACAGGTATGGAAGTGAGGGGCTAACAGGGGATTTAACTACCAACTGAAACACTTGCCTCGAGCATCAGTTAGGCAGAAAAAAAAATATCTGTACAAAAGTGCTGGTTTGGGCTTCTTTTTTTAAAAAAAATATTATTTTGTTAACTCTATAGGTATGTTTATTATTTGTGAAGAGAGATGAAAACAAGTTGCACAATAGAAATGTAATTATTGGGCTCACAACTACTTTTATAAACATAGCAGTCTAATGATATCTGAAAAGATTTCTTTCCTGGGGAGTTATTTGTACTCTAATAACACAGAAATTTGATACCATGTGAAGACATTCATTTAGACTTACCAAGCTGCAGGACTGATAAGACACAATACTTATCTCTTATTACTGCAAAAATAAACAAAAACAATGGGGTCTAGATTATTGCTGACTATTCTGAGCATTGGCATTACTTGTCCCTTCAGACTGAAAGAGACAGTTCATCAAATAAGTGGCATAGATGGACATACTCTTTTATAGCAAGCTGACACTGTTGGATCTGTGTCACAGAGGACTATCTCATCAGAAAAACAGGAGTAGGAACAATACTGTCAGGAGTCTACCTTTATTTTATTGACAAGTGAAGTTGCAAGTAATCAACTTTGGGTTAAGCATCAAAATACCGTATATATTTATTCTTAAATGTACAACTTGTTTAAAATATATTCTATTATTAATAGGGATATCTAGTATTAGGTTTGCTTGTACTCACATCAAAAGGACATTTACATTCATAGGGAGCAGTTTCAATTTGCAATTTTAAACTTTTCTAAAAGTTAGAATAATGTTTTTTGAAAAAAAAAATAAAAGACTCACATTTAAACATTTATTTATTTATTTAGTTACTACTCTTATGTTTTTTTTACTTGCATTAAAGCAGAATGTACAGCAAAGCTTGGGTGAGAGGTGAACTGTAAATGAGTGTTTGTAGGTACAAATACTTTAATTGCTAAAGTACATACAACTTGTAATGATTTAGATATACATAAGATCATCACTTCTCATTTCTTAGTTACTAGCCGATCTAGAAAATAGTCCAATGTTTGCAGACGACCTAGAGTGTCAGAAACTTCTTATGGAGGCTATGAAATACCACCTTCTACCAGAAAGACGGTCCATGATGCAGAGCCCTCGAACTAAGCCGAGGAAGTCTACAGTGGGTGCACTTTATGCTGTAGGAGGTATGGATGCCACTAAAGGTAAGTTTGGATATTTGTTTAATTGTGTTAATTAATTGTATTACAGACACACAGGGAATATATAACAATCTTTGAAAATTTTCTGTTAGGAAAACAGCATTTTAAGGATGAAAAAGAGGAAAAAATAGAGAAAAATAATCTTGCATTTTAGATGTTCTTCTTTCTTGCAAGAATCATGTTTCTCAATGATATACGTACAGCTTGAAGTTCAGACTAAAGTTTGATTTGAACGGTGATTTTAAAATTCAGAATTTTCTAAGAATTTTTGCATGCAATTTGGCTTTACAAATCAGTAGAAAAAATAACATTCAAAATATTTCAAGAAATATTTAATGTAATTATAGTGTGCTCCATTTTTTGACAAAAGTTAGAAGGCTGGAAAAAATTTTTAGGGAAAAGTAAAACCAAAAAGCATTACTGAACTTTTAGCAGCTCTAAACTAAAGTTATCAATATTTTAAAATAAAATTTAAATGGAAAACATTTGCACTTTTTTACAAGTGCAAAATACGTGCATCTTTTTTCAGGACTGTATATAGAATTTTCTTCAAGTTTGTAGTTGAAAGTTAAATGTTATAAATGTATTCAATTTTTTATGATTTGATTTTCACAACGGCAACCAGTTTACAACTTCACAAATGACACTATTCTATTTACTAGGAAGTATATTAAATTATTTTATATAGGAATCCACTGCTTGGTGCCAAAGAACTGTAATTAGTTTAAAGTCTAGCGACTTGCTGAACAGTATTACTTTTAGCTGTGTGAGTTTACTATTAATAGACTCACAAAGAAACTAATCCATTTCATGGTTTGGAAAAACTTGCTGATGACTAATGTTTCCTATACAAGACAACTTGCAGTGCTACCTTACTACCCCATAAAATCAAATTAAATACTAAATACACATTCACCACCATCACAACATGAGGAGAAAACATTCATTCTTATGACAATTTACCAAAATGAAGTTAAGCCATAGCAACTAGTGTAGTTCAATTAGCAATACTAATTATTTATGAAGTACATAAATCAACCAAGAACTCAAGGTTATCTTTAAACTAACTTAACTATTCTTAGAAATAAGAATAAAATTTTCTAACAGGTCTTCATAGTAAAGGTTATACAAAGAAAGGGCTATTTCAGTCAACATCTCTACTTCCTGTTGGTGTCTCTTTTACTTATTACCTTGGAATAAAGCCAATTGTTTGAACTTTTGCCTTTTGATGGTTAAGAACAGCACTTCCTCTCCTCCCTGCTGTCCTCTATATCTCTGACTCATACCTTGAGCCTGTGCTGGATTGCAAGATAAAGGAAACAGCACCTAAGAGACTATGAAGCACTAGAAGAACATCTGTGAGAAGGGAGTAACTACCACCTCTGGCAATACTGTGCCTTCTGTGATAAAGAAAAGAACTCCCTGAGAGTGCCAAGTTTGGCTTTGTGCTTATCTCAGGTGGTATATGAAGTCAAGCCTCAACTTCAAATGATCAAGAGAAGATCAAAGAACCACTCTTGGGCTAGTATTTTGAAAAATGTGAATGTGCCTAAACCACATTACCTTTCAAAACCTACTTTCAAACCTCTGTAAAAATTACAGCCTACAGGGTATGAACACGCTGTACACCTTAATGTATTTTTCCTGCTCCCCCCCCCCCTTTTTCTTTTCTTTTTTTTTTTTTTTTCTTTTGAGATTTCTTTTGAAGCTGAGAACTTTACGGCACTCACATATTAGCATAAAATAAATGAGACGGAATCAAAGCAAAGCAAACAGATTACCAAAATGAAAAACAAAACAAAACAGTAAAAGAAATTCAGATTTTTTTTTTCTTTTATTGCTGGTAGATCTGGTAGTTTCTTTCCCAGTCTATGCATCTGGAAAGGCATGTAGAGGGAAAAGAAAAAAAAAAAAAGATATCGAGATAAGCTCTTATTTCACTAAGCTTGCTGAGTGTAGCAGATGACCTATAGCAGGTTCTACTTGTGAAAACAAGCAAATGACTAAAAAAAACAAATGACTAAAAAAAACAAGCAAATGACTAAAAAAAAACAAACAAAAAAACTAAAGCAAATGATATCTTCCTTCTCTGCATTATTGCACAGTTGTTTTGCTGTTAGAAACCATTTATCCACAAACTGCCTATTGTAATTCTCAAAATACTACTTCTCTAGTCTCAAATCCTAGTCAAGGAACAGGCAGGAAATCATCTCTGTTTTTCTCATCTGGTTGCCTTCAGCTGAACTGAAGCTGAGCTCCAGTGTGTACTGAGTTTGCAACAGGTAATTGCCTCTTCCTACCTTAGTCGTTGCTCAGCCATCTCCTTGTTGTGCTAAATCAACTCTCACAGGACCAATTACGGCTTCAGAGTGACTGGCAGGAGCCAGCACATGTAAAAGTGTCAGTATTAAAAGGCAGGGAGTTAGGGCCTTATGAATAGTTGCAGTAAAAACATTACTAGAAGTTCAGTGACCTGGAAGAATTGAAAATACAGCTTCTGTATTACAGCAGACAAGCATTTATTGCACGGCTGCTGCAAAGGTGAACCTCAAGGAAGCTACCTGTGGGAAACAAGCGCATACTCACACAGAAGTCAGCCTTCTGCCTGTCTCCCTTGTGAAAAGGAAAACACCCAAGCTATTCATGAAGATGCATGCCTAAGTACTAAGACAGACAGATTCATGGATACATTTAGTTTTTGATAGCACTAATGGTTTAAGCACAGGCATGCCTAAAGAGTATATAGTTATGAGGTACCATACTCATAAAGAATTAAAACAAAGAAACAAAACTAAACTACCCTCTTGGTATTCAAATGACTAACAAATTTAACTTATCCTCAAATTTCCAGTGTTAAAAAATTAGCTGGCATGTAATTCTTCCTCTTCTTGCCCCTGGTTTATTCCCGTATGTTTGACAATCATATATGCATGGCATTAATGCAGCTTTCTCACTAGCTTCACACTTTGTAACTGAAGTTCTCAGTAAAAGATGCAGTAAAAGTCCACACACAGAATTTCAATCTTTTGAAGTTGAATAATATTTTGAGATGGACCAGCTACTGACTACTGGATGCTGATCAGTTCATGGCTGCCTTGTATTGTATAATACTTATGTCTTCAACAGGCACAACTACAATTGAAAAATATGACCTTAGGACTAATAGTTGGATACAAATTGGTACCATGAATGGTAGACGATTACAGTTTGGAGTTGCAGTAATTGACAACAAGCTCTATATTGTGGGAGGAAGAGATGGTCTGAAAACTTCTAATATTGTTGAATGTTTCAACCCTATCACCAAGGTTTGGACTATAATGCCTCCTATGTCAACACACAGACACGGCTTAGGTAAGAGGTGCTGCTTCTTTGCAAATACTTTGGATCACATATAAGTCATTTTAATTTACACAAATGTTGCTGACATAACTTTCAAAGTATTCAGTAACATGCTGCAACATGTGTAGAAGGTATTTTTCAAAGACAGAGTTGCCCTTTGCCATAATTTTATGACAGTGATATTTATTAGTGTTCACCCAACTTACACTGGACTTCCAGAGTTAATTTTGTTTTTAGAAAATTCCAAATATAAGCAATGGTGAAAATGACTGACTCTTCTAATTCAGTGGTGAAGGTATCTGCTTGCAATACAGTAACAGCCTGATTTATAGTTTTAGAAAATTATGACTAAGTTAAGCCTATGGGTACCTAACACCTCTGAAAATCAGATCAGATAATTACTCACATTGAAGAAAACATTGCTGTAAGGAAGTAAGTGCAACTTCACTAATTTTAATGTTGTAATTACAAGAGTTTTAAAGAGCTCTGCCATAGCTTGGTATATGTGGGTCTTTACTGCCCAGTAATCCTTAATATTATTCACAGTGAATGAAATATATGAAATCTCAAGTGCATTGCTGGAACAATGAAAAATAAGGACAAGTTTAACAGTAAGGAGACTATGGGAGGGAATATGACAATTCCTGAATGATTTATTTGTACAGACCTTATGAGAAAGGCTGGCTTCATTTATGTTAATAGAAAAAGATATTGGCTCAAAATCATTATAGTAAGTTCAAATGACATATAATATTTTTATTTTAATGAATAACACAAAAAGACTGATCCAGTTATTCAATAAACCTTAGTTTGTGGCCTATAGTACCTTCTCCACCACTTAGGGGATAAATTACAGTGTTGAGTTCTTTCCAGGTCATCTGTCAAACTAACAAAAACAAATAGGAGTAAGTAGTAAATGGAAAAAAAGACAAAACAGACTATAGTCTTTAAAATTACCAGCTGCAGGGGCATAATTCTACCCAACAAATAGGTTGCAGCAGTAAAATGAGTGCCCAGAGTTAGCCTTCTAACTATGTACCAGCTCAATTTGCAAAGCTGTCTTGTGCTTATAGGTCCTATTGGTTTCAGTGTGATGTTGTGGAGAGTAGCATATTTGAAATATATATATATATATATGTATATAGGCCATGTAAACTTAATGTATACTTATACCCACCCCCTCAGGCTTCATTCTGGCAGGATTACAGAGCTTCAGCTCAGAGTAAGGGATATGTAGTTGTGTTGGACATTTTTTTTTCATTGCCTGGCTCAATCTTTTTTTTTTTTTTTTTTTTTTCTTTGATAGAATAGCATTATTTCTCATATAGGGGCTCAAACTTCATTCAGAACAAGGTCAACAGAATTGGAAGAGAGAAAATTCTGAGAACATCAGAACTGAAACAACTTTCTTCTGATCTTTAAGCAAAAGATAATGCTTATTCCGAAAAATACTGTATAAAAAGTATTTTGTTTGTCCTTATTTATTCTTCTAAATGACAAGGCTGTTTTTAGATAGTTTAATACCAGCTGAAATTGCTTATCTTTATACATGGAATTAAAGTATGAAGTTAATACTTTATTGATCACTGTAATTATTAGATACTGTAATCCGTTTCTAATTCTTTTAAGGAGTAGCAATGCTTGAAGGACCAATGTATGCTGTTGGTGGCCATGATGGATGGAGTTACCTTAATACTGTAGAAAGATGGGACCCTCAAGCACGGCAATGGAATTACGTTGCTAGCATGTCAACTCCCAGAAGCACTGTAGGGGTTGCAGCATTAAATAGCAAGTATGTCAACAGGAAAAACTGTTTTTTCTTTGCTTCCTGCCTTGGAAATCCAGTTTCTTATATTTTCTTTTCACTCTGAAAGTAATTAAACACCTCAAGAAAACAAACAGAAAATGTAATGCACAAAAATAAGGAAAAGCTTTTCCTCTGTTGTGTGGTAAATTATTTTCAAAATTTCAGTCACATTATAAACATATTTAAGCCACTTCAAGTTCCAGCAATTTGAGCATATTACAGATGCACAACAGCATTTTTCCTGGAATATAACTTACGGGAGATACTGATCAACTACCTTGAAAAAATTCCAAGCTTACTTTTACATTTTTAAATCAATATGTCTAAGGAAGCACCATTTGAAAGAACTTTAACTTCTTCAGCAAATTAGGCTGGTGCTGAAAATATTAAAGCCTTATAAAAGGCCCCGATTTGGTATGTTGGAAGGCATGACTTGAGCCAACCTTCCATCTTAATGAACTCTGGGGAAGGAAGCCTCTTAGCTGTGAGAGTTCGTAGGGTCTGGGAACGTTACAGACAGTTGTAGGCAGAAAATTGCACTTATTCTGAAAACTTATCACTGGCTCACCTGTTCACTTCTTGAATGCTGGTGACTTATGAAAGAGAAAGAGTAAAAATTAAGATGTTAGCAAGCAGATATTTGCAAATGTAAATCTTCACATACAAGCCAGGAATTTTGCATTCAAACAGGACATGATTTTAAACATTAAAAATTATGAGAGGCAGAACTGTCTGTTCAAGTCCCCGTTGTATCTCAGAGGAAATGTTCTCAGCATAAACTTCACCAGAAACTCCTGTTGTTACCTTCCACAGGGACGTGCAGGAAACCACTTTGTCAAAGAGGAAATCCAGCCCGATCCTGACTCTGTTCTCAATCAGCCTGATACATGCTGTCTCCAGCCCGGCTTAAATCACGTCTGTTAGTCTAGTGATGCAATCTCTGGCATACCAGGGGAGCCGAGATCAAATGTCCATCATTCAGTGCTACTGCTGCGGTCTGAGCAGAATGATTCTCTTTTTCCTGTTCCCTTGAGTCACGCCATATTTTTTCTATTCAATCCCATCGGAAAAGACTTAGAATTTCAGTGGAGCAACATTTCTGACCCATAAATGGTCAGCATTAGTCAATAAAGGAATATTTGTTCATCTTCTCACAGAATGGATTTATTTTTATTTTTATTTTTTTTTCAGATCTTTAGATGTTTCTGGGTACTTTACGGAAAACAAAAAATCCCAACCAATCTGCTCACATAGTCAGTGATTTCCTCTCTCTGTGAAAGCTGTGTAAACAAGGAGACAGCATCTAAGGGCTTGATGTTAAAAGAAAATAAATGAAGTTCTCAAGTTTTTTTAATGGGCCCAAGCAACAAACTGTACAACAGAACTGAAGTCTGTGTTCAATTCACAAATATGAGAAGAGAGGGCTAAAAATTTTGTAGGGCTGTAAAAGTCAAGATTTTTCTTGCTGAAATTGTACGTCAGAGCAATCTAAAATTTATCCCAGTCACTGGAGCAAGAGTCACACAACTCAAGCACAATTCAACTGATTGGTTTTGGGTGACATACTCTGGACATGCTGAAGTATTCCCTAGATCTCTAATAAGTTGCACTAAGCAAACTCAATTTCATGGCATTAAGTAACAGCCAGGGTGTGAAAGCAACCTAAGCAATTGGCACACTCAACATTTAAACACATCTACTATTACATCCAGTATGTGTGCTATCACAGTCTAGAGGCATCCAGCTAGTTTGAAATAAAAATATATATTTTTTTAAAATCAGATCTCATAAAATTCTTTGACAAAAAGCCACAACCTGGTTCTTAATGGTGAATTTACACCATTTATTCTTACATGTTGTCTCAACAACAGCTGGCTTGAATCTCGAGTTGTTTGCCAAGTGCCTTTATGCTAAACAGGCAGGAGGACATATCTGTATGGTAAATTTTGTTCCACAGATTTTCTTAAATTCAAGCACTGAAGAAAATATATTTGATGTATTTTGACATATGTTTTTGATATATATGAAATTACTGATTTTTTAAAGTGTATTAATAGTAGAGGAAAATTGCTTAATGCCATACTGAGATATCAAATACTTTGTAACCTTACATTTCAAATGTATGTAGCACCTTTATATTAAATTACATCTATAGCTTAACAGCATTTTTTAATCTTCCAATGTGACTGCCTAAAACTGTATTGCAAAATGAAGAAAATAACTTTTTTCATGCAGAATGCAAAACTCACTGTGCAAAGAAAGTTACCAGAGCATAGTGGTCAGAGAGCAAATAGTGGGCATCATGGGAAGATTAAAGTGGTCTGAATGAAGTTTACAAATGTAATTTTTACTAAAATGACCAAAACTGTTCATTTTCCCATGGATAATTGTCCCAGACTATATGCTGTTGGTGGACGAGATGGGAGCTCCTGCTTAAAATCAATGGAATGCTTTGATCCGCACACAAACAAGTGGAGTCTATGTGCTTCGATGTCAAAGCGAAGAGGGGGTGTTGGCGTTGCAACATACAATGGCTTTTTATATGCTGTGGGAGGTCATGATGCGCCTGCTTCCAACCACTGTTCTCGACTTTCTGACTGTGTAGAAAGGTAAGCATTTGTATTTATTTATTTCACATTCCAGGAAGTATAAAAATTTGAGTGTTATGCTTGCAAAATGTATTATGTTTTTAAGAATAATATTTTGAGCAGAAGAAATGATTTCCATTAGCCCCCAGATGCAAATTCCTCCTTGCTCTCTCTTCTATTTGAAAAAATCTTTACAGAGAAATTAAAAAAAAATACTCTGAAATTAACTTTGCTGACTGAGCTGCTGCTGCGCTATCATTCCCTCATGCTTCATTTATGTTCAAAACAGTGATTGTTTAATGTGATAGAAATGTAGTCTGTAATCATAAAGTGAAAATACAGGCACGTTTAGTGAGTTTGAAGATCCCTCTAGTGGCTAAATAAAATAGTTGATCAAGTTACTCATAATTCTCTACACTAGTCCATAGTGTAAACTAAACAGCAATACAGGAGAAAAGCATTTATCAGTTATATAAATCTGAAATATCATAATGCATTTCTACAATATATTTTTCTAATTTTGATCATAAAACATTCTAGGTATGACCCTAAAACAGATGCTTGGACAACGGTGGCCCCCTTGAGTGTGCCTCGGGATGCTGTTGGAATTTGTCCTCTGGGGGACAGATTATATGCTGTTGGGGGCTATGATGGCCACAGATACCTGGATACTGTGGAGTCCTATGATGCGCAAAATAATGAGTGGACAGAGGTAATTAAAAATAGAAAGAATTCTATGTGAATAATGGACAAAGCAAATATTATTATGTTGCAAAATTATTACTGGCTTTGTGAAAAATGGCATATATTAGGATGCAGTAATACCATAGTTTGGCAGATATAACATATTGATTGCCTCTCCTGTTAAATACCTGTGTAGAAGTTTTCAGATACAACAATGGAGTAATAATGCACGGGTAAATAAACCAGGTTATACAAATAATTTTGTAACAGAGGCTGGAATGCCTTTGTCAGCAGTGCTCTCTACTGGACACACTTTCAAGTTTTCTTATTTATGACCAACCTTGAGATTAAGAGAAAACATTAAAACTGTCAAGATCCTTCTGTACCTATGAAGTCCATAGTTTAGGGTCAAAGGATATAAAAGTCTTTTACAACAGCTAAAAGAAACACCACCAGCCTATGGTCCAATAGCCCTCAGCAGCTGCAAAAAGTTTTTTTTTTTTTTTTCCCCACAACCTCAGATTGTTTCCACAGTTCCAGTTAAATCTAATTTTCTAGCAGTACATTAGCTTGAATAAAGAAATTGTTTTCCTTTTAATCTACAAGTAATTTCTTCTAGTCCTGCCCATAACAGTCTACTAAAAATGTTTATTTATTTTATTTTTTTTAAAGGAAGTTCCTGTCAATATTGGAAGGGCTGGAGCATGTGTTGTTGTTGTGAAGCTGCCTTGATGACTACAATATTGTGGAACTAAACCTGGAGTGGAGTTTCATGAAGACTGAGTCAGGAAGAGAAGAAACATTTCCAGAAGGACTCTACACATCTTTGCAGCCCTCCGTTATAGAGAATATTTATCTTGGGGCCACTCTGCTATTAAAGTACAAAACCAGAGTCTTCCTGCATTGCAAAAATCAGAGAATTTTGCAAAGGTTAACTATTTTTTATGCCTAATACTTAAAAATTCAATAATATGTTTAAATGGATGAGTTTTGTTACAAAGGTTTATCTGTTATTTATAAAATGCAGTACTAAAGTGATACATGGATTTCATTTCAAGATTTCATAAAACTTTCTCTTCTATGTTAGCAGTAATGTTAATGTTTATAAAAAGTTTTTATATTTTAAGGAGATGAAAATGAATAAAAGATAAACACCTTCAACAGAATTGCACAGAAGGAAATACTGATCCATAAATACCATTGGCAACAGAATATTCTCTGCAGAAGAAACTTCACTTCTATATTCAGAAATTAGATTACTAAATTAACTTTGAAACAATTATATAATAAATGAAAGAGAAGCATAGAATTTGTTGGCTATTCAACTACTAATATGACAATATAATCCATTTTAACAGATACTCAATTGAATCGTGCAAGTTAAGTAGGCCTAAGGTATCTTTGTTTTCTTAAGCATGTGCCGACAGGAAGAACTCTCATCAAAACGCAATGCTAATATAATTACATTCATTTTCACCACGTATTCGTATGTGATATTTTAATTCCAATCACAGTATGTCAGGTTATTCATGGATTTGTCTTTGCCCACTAACCATCTGTTAGTATTATGTTAAACTAATTTGGCTATTTTTGGAATAATCACTATGCATTACATTTTTTTAAAAATTGTATAATTACATTCCTTGAATATAACTTACAAAATGAAATTTTTATATCATATTGATATGACAATCTTTGACCTCAGCTGAAGATTACCAGCTTTCTATAATGTACAGTGGAAATATGGTAAGAAAAACACGTGCACTGTGTAACAGTATACACCATTAATATAAACATGTTTACGTTTAATATGAAATTATGAAGGAATATTCAACATGCATGAGGTTTTCTTTGTGTGTGCCAATTTTTAATGAAAGTCTTGATTTTTTTATTTTATTTTTTTGGCTGTAATTTCATTTCTGGTCATTTCAAAAGCTCAAAGTGTATTTTAGAAAAGGAATGTATGTCACATTCTATGCTGTAAAGCATACTATTTGGGCAAAATCTACTTTAGTGTCCATTATGTTGTCATTTTGTTAGTATTGGAAAATTCAAGTCAGAAATGAAAATTCTCTCAAGATGCAGACTAAACTTCCTGAACATTTTTTTTGTTTTGTTTTGTTTTGTTCTGTTTGTTTTTCAGAGTTCACCAATATGGTATTTTAAAAAGTGTACAGTATTTATCCTATTGAACACTTCCAGAAAGGAAAACTCATATACATATTTATATATATAAAAAAAATTAACTTAAAAAAATAGAATTATGTTTATATAAAGCATGCTACATCCAAATAAACGTAACTTTCTCTGCTAAGAAAATTTAGACTATTTTAACCACTTTGCTTTTTTCATTTTACATCTTCAAGAACACAAAACATAGAAGTCTTCTTTTTCTAGGCCAAAGGCAAAAAAGATTCTGTCTTACGTCTCCTTACTGCATCTGGTCCACAGAAACTACAATTTAAATCTTCTTAGATGTAAGGTTACTTAGAAGTTACTTTTTTCTTTCTCTGAGTCAAAAGTAGCTACCACCACGACTGGTAGCTTGTGAGTAGTTCATGACTTTTTTGAATTTGTAAATGATTCCCGGGGGTGAGGTGGATTTTCATTTTCCAGCAAAATCACTACTATGAAGGAAACACAAGTGGGCTGGTAGTGACTGTGTAGTGACAAGGCAGGTTGATGTTACACATCTGTTTCCAGTAACCAGTATAACCTCTTTTATTCTTGCCTTGTTTGGAAAGCACTGATAGTGTGTATTTTGGAATTTCAAAAACGAGCACAAGTTATACAAAGAATGTGCAGCTTATGTCAAAATATGTGCAATGGGCACATCAAAGTTGGGTACGTTAAACTAGCAATAAAAATAGGTCTCTCTCATAAAGCCTTCACATGTAATTTGAAGTTTGGGGTAAAAGAAGACACAAAATATCAAGTAAGAGAGAGCATGAATGAGTCCTCAGGTAGTAGAGTGGTTTATAAAATACCAATACATATCTAAAAACTAAAGTCTATTGTAAGGAATGAAAATGAAGACCTGAACATCAAAGAGGTCAGGACTGAAGAAAAGAAGCTGTGGGTGAGCATCTTAACACAAACTCATGAAGCCAACCTCTAAGAGTTGCATGGCTTGCCTGCAAATTTCATTAAAAGATTTATCAGTAAACAAGGTCTGAAACACGTAGGAAAAAAAACTAGGCATAAATATTCCCCTTAAACTAATCTTTAAATATACTACCATTTCCATAATTTAATAATGTCTCAATGAGTGCTAGAAGAAAATTACATTTTCTATAGATCTTTACTGTCTCTGGAGACATTGTCTGTATTTTAAAAATAGGTTTCTATATTTTAAAAAATAGAATAGAAAAAACGTAGCATTCATTTAGCTTGTAGCACACAGCTACATTTATCAGTTTGATAAATTCAATAGCTATTCCTACAATGAACCAGAACTACTGAAACAGTATGCTAATATTTGTAGGCATGTGACATGATGAGATGATCTCACTAATTTTTTATTATTATTATTATTATTTTAACATAGTCTAATCACTTCTATGACAAGGCTGTGGTAACTAGCATGCTTTCTAAATTTTAAATTAAAACTATCTTGTTATAGAAAAAAAAAAGACAAATACAAGTGAGGGGAAAGGGAGAAACATGGGGAAGGTATGAAATAGAAAAGTATGTAACAAAGTGATGAGCTCTGCAGAAGAATAGAGTCAAAAAACATATTGGGAGAACTAGTTCTGTATCTCCCTCTCCTTGAATGAAAACTCAAGTTTCAAGCTTTATCTGAAACGAAGATATTGAGAAGCTTGTTGTGAAGGCACCATGGAAAGCTGAAGGGATAAATAATCTTTTATTATTATTATTATTTATTATTATTATTATTATTTTTTAACTGAGTACTTTTATGTGCACGTTTACAACTGGGAATCATGTTGCACACAGGCCTGCAATCATGTTTGGAACTGCTGATAGAAGAATTCAGTTCAACCTGTATAGAATAAGGGCAGTATAACACACATCCTGAATTATTTTCAAAACAATTTAAGTATTAAATGATGACAAACACTGTCGTGACCTTAAAATCCTAAGTGGTAAATATAAAAAAATAAGTCAAAATAAAGTTTGAACAAATACTTGAATTCAAGCAATAAAATGGGACAAATTAATTTTCTAGAGAAAGTAGTTCCTCAGTGTTTTTAGTACTAAAGTTTTAGTTCTTTTCTTCCATAGTGTTTGTACAGCAGTGGAAAGTCATGTGAAAGGAAGCTAGCAATTAGCAAGAGGAAATTGGAAACTTAACAGGAAGATGGAAGAAAAACAAACTGGAGAGAATTTGGAGATGTCTAGACATTATCAGGTGAGAGGGAATATTAGAGATACTCTGATGAGGTGTCATCCCTTCACATTTCCTCTGTTTCTTCAGCCATGAGTAGGTGTAATAGTTATGTAGCATATTAGGCACTCTGACAGCTGCAGGCACAGCTGGCTTGCCAGCAGGGCACGGAAAGGAGCCCTCCTCTCTAGCCTCAGAACTTGTCCAGCTCTGTGCCTTTTATCATGACTTTCACTGTAGAATGATTATTTGTACCATTTCTGTTTTGCACCAATCACTTCTTCTTTGTTTTTTCAATCCCTGGCCCTTAAAACATATTTTTGCTACTTGGACCAGATGATAACATTTACATGAACTGAAGTGGCAACATATTTTATATATTGAAATTTATGGGAATCAGGGATGCTATTTACTATGTTAAATCAGTTCTGGGAAAGACTGAAGGTTCATCTTATCCACTATCATTCACTATATCAACCAGTAACAGATATTTATGTAAAGACCCAGCTAGCATATAAAAGTCTTCTCCTTGAAACAACTTCTCGGTTTATTACAGACAGGCATATGGATAACTCCTTGATTACTAAACTTCATCGTGCTTTACAGTTACTGATGAACCTACCTTGGTTAATTTACTGGACATCTGTTCTCAATGAATTCTGCAGTGTAATTGTAGGCATCATAAAGAAAGGTTTGTGTGTTTATTTCAAACCTGCTACTGAGAACATTTTCCAAAATTCTGTTTACCTAAGAGAGTCAGTTCAATCTATCTTGGTTAGTTAATTAGTAACATTACTTTAGTAATACTACTACTTCCAGTAATGTAACTGTATTACTGAAACATTCATCTTCATAATAAATCTATAGGGTAGGAAAGCAGTACTATACTGCTTAGCAGTGCTGTGCTATTTACAACTGGCACAGGAAAAACAAAAACAAAAACAAACAAACAAACAAAAATGATTGATGACACATAGGAAAAAATATATTACAGGAAAGATTTGGGCCCAGTTATTCCAACATCAACGTTAGCAGTCAGCCAGTATGTTTTTCAGCCAGACAGTACCTTCACTGCTCCAGCAAGACGCACAGAACTTTGAAGCTTACTTGAGCTACCTAGTCAACTACTCATGCTGCCATCTCCTTTATTCTGCCTTCCTGTTTAAGAAACTTACAAATCCATCTTTTCTACAGTATGTGCTGAATTGGTTAAAGAGTGACAAAAAATACTTTAACATGAAAGGAAACAATTGACTATGCATGCTTGGAAGGTGTGGGCAGGCTGATTTCCTCCAAGGGAATCAAGGAAGATGGCAAGGCTAACTCTACCTCTTTCTACATGCCTATTTGTGCACATGGCTATTACATGATGGCTTTTTCCTTCCCAGCTGACCCATTCAGTGATGGGTGTAATTTAAGCAGCATTCCCTGATCCATTGGAGAGGCAGTCTCTCAAACCCATTAGAAATGGTCCAGGTTGGGAACGTTCTACTGTTTAAACCAAGCTAAATCATTTTGCTCTGTCTGTGGGTGTGGGTGTGTGGGTGTGTGTGGGTACGTGTCTGTGTGTGTGTCAGTCAGACGGTGCCAGGCTGCAGAGCCTGGGGACTGCTGACAGAAATGCTGTCAAGGGCTGGAGGCTGCATACAGCCACCCTTTGAAGGGCATGGCCATAGCTGCTAAAGAACATGTACTCAAGCATGAGTCCCAGTGTAAAACACTCATATTTTCTTCTTCATTAGATGTAGACATTAAAGAAAAATACAGAAAAGTAAACAAACAAAAAAGCAACCTTGGCACCTAGATGGTGTAATAAATCAGAGTGCCTTTGAATTGTCAGATGAATGTTCCGTTACCAGGTTATTGCTTTATCTTCTGTTCCACAGATGAACCTAGCAATTTTCTGGGAGAAGGAGATTGTCCCTTTCTGTGAACAAATCTCACATCAGAAATTGGGGATTTTCCAGTAAATTACAACAACTGGTAGAAGTCACGACAATCAACAGAACTCCATCTAACTTTGACACAATTCATCTCAAACTGAAAACTCCTCTGTTTCCCTTTGCTTTGAAAACACATTCCTCTGAACAACTATATGACTGGCATATATGTATATTATCAAAATACCACTGGAAAGGCCTTGGTCTCTAACCCACTTTTCTCTTCTCTTCTGGAAACATACCTTTCCTCTGAACTTCACAATTTCCTATGTATACTGTTTACAGTTAGTATGTATTTGAAGCTGCCTGACATATTTTAAGCGTTTTCTGGTTTTAGTCCTGGTTTTCTATAATACTTATAAAACTGCTCCCCTTTAGCCCCATCATTTTCAACCTTTAAAGCATCATAAGCATCTCTATGTTTGACTGCAAAACATATTGTTACAAAAATATTGCATTTGCCCTCTAATGTACTGCCAAATATATTGCCCAGAAAATATTTTGTGATGCTAAAAGCAACACAGAAAATATGAAGAAAAATATCATACACAAAAATAGAGGATCGTTTTTCATGTCTTGTGTAAAACAGTCTCAACTGATCCGTGCTATGTCTTAGAATTGCAGTAACAAAAGATGGAATAGCCTACTGCATCGGAGCTGTATCAGCGTTCCTGCAGTCCCTGCAGTAACATGTAATTTATTAACAACGTCATATCCTATTTTCTACACAGGATATTCTCCTTGCAGGTTTGAAATTCCCCCAACGTTGCTTGCCCGTGCTTTTTTCAGTCAGCGGAGGCTCGGCACTGCCGCAGCGCGGCCCCTCCCTGCAGCCCGGGCCTTCCGCCTCCGCACGCCATCACAAGATGGCGCCATGCGATCGTTGTCAGCGTGCCTCTCTCGCTGAGGGTTGTGACGCTGGCTGGCAGCAATAGTCACCTTTCCATTTAAATCAGCTCTTCACTATCTCACAATGTCAAGAGCCCACCACAGCTTTTAGTGAGACTGTTTGCCGTTTCCACACTGTCGCCGCGTGCACACATGCACACATGCTTCCGACCTCCTTAAGAACAATTCTGAAATCAAAGTTAAAAATTTACAGCAAAGCAGCTTTCATCAGCATTCCTGGCACAACAGTTGCCCTCTGCTTGTCCTCAGGTTCAGGCACACTCAGACAATTGCTGCGTTTTGTTTGTTCATTTGTTTCTCGTGTTGAGCACAGATCATGAATGCCGCTTGTTTAGTCGCAAAGGCTCAACATGAAAAGCAAATGATGGACATGGACAGACTGATGAGGAGCCCTTTAGCCCTTATCACCCAGTGGGCAGTTAGCCCACACTGCCCTCCCCTGACTAACCCCAGACATATTTAAGATGCCCTGAAATGGGTTATACACAGTTCTGCCTTTTCTAAAAGTGAGGTATTTTCTAAACCCATACAAGTGCATGGATGTCAAGACCATAAATATATCTTACAAGTTACCGTTTTCTTCCTTTTTTCTACCTTTTCCCCCATCTTAATATTTGGAGAATAAAAAATATGTAAAAAATAAGGATTTCACAACAAATGAAATCCTAACACCTCTTTCTGGAGGGTATGGTGTAGGGTATCCCAAACCTCTCCCTCCTCTGTAGCAGCGAGCAAGGAGTCTGCACCCAGACACTGGATGCAACTTTTTCAGGATACCCCAACAGTCTCATCTTGCCTCTCTTTAAAACCACTCAGCTGAAAGTTGCTTTTATATATTCAAGTTACTTCTCACTATAATGTACATTTCAATTATATCACACCTGGAATTCAGAAAGGTTCTGAATATAAAACCTTTCAAAAATATACAGCTTATGAACATATATTTTAGAAAAGATAAACTAGTTTACAGTCAGCTTCATATGTTCTACTCAAGGTATCTCTAAATACAGCAACATTATTAAATGAGAAAAATATAATTGTTTATGGTGGGGAACACTAAGTAAAGTTTCCCTTTACTCTGCCATTCTTAAATCAAAGGGATAACTATTCTTTACTGACTGACTTGTTCTGTCAGCTCAAGATAATTCTGGGAATTTTGCCTGTGCTCTATCTAGGGAAGTTAAAAAACAAAACAAACAACAACAACAGCAAAAAAACACCTGGAAATATATAGATACTCTGTTGTGAACACCTGTACTATATGGCAAAGTTTGCTTTTTCCTTTTTAGTATTCCCATCCCACCCATCCCCTGCTGAGGGTTTTGATTTCTGAGGGTTTTGATTTCTGAGGATACAAGCAGTGAATATGGAAGGAGATCCAAAAATCCAAATGGATTCAATGCCTCAGCTTCCCAAACTGCTCAGCCTCCAACTCGTCGCTTATAAAAGATAGAGCCAATTATTTATATGCCACTGGTTACATTAACAGCCTGTCTTTCCTCCCCTCTGTTCAGCATCCAGGACCAGTTTCTTCCAAAATTTGGAAGCATTATTTCCCTAGAGAACAGCTAGGCTATTCTACACATTATCTGCTCTTCTATTCTCACCAAGTCCTTACGTACAAATATCCTGCCTTCAAATCCCCTAAACCTCTACACGTAAATTGCCTGGCTTTCTTACCTTTGAATTTCCTTCCAAAGATTTAGCTCACTAGTTATGTGACAGTACTTAGATGTAAAAATGTGCAAGATAAAATACTAGCTGTCAATAAAGTTTCCAAGTGGAAACAGTTTAAATTTTAGGCTCTCAAATGTAAGTTCATCTTTGGTAAAGTAAGATAAAATCAGCACTTTTAGATGAAAAAAGCCTATGCGTACAGCTACCAAACAACTGATGATAATTGAAAAAACACTTTCTGCCCAAGACATTTCTGATAAGAATTGATTATCATAGACCTCATTAGTTTCTTTCACTGTATACACTTTGTATTGAACAATAGTAAATAAAAAGTCTTGTGATTATTGTGTCTTTACAACTTCAAGTATTACACTGATACTTGGGAAAACACGTGCTTGTCAGATTCACTGTTGGGAAAAACAGTTCCCCATATAAAGAAAAAATCATTTTAATCATACTTGGTAATCAGATTCTTTTGTGAAAAAGGGCCTGCAGCTGGTAGATGGAATCAAACATACTTTAAAAATAAAGAAAAATCACTGTGGCATGTTTTTCCCAAGCAACATTGTACACACTTCATTAACAAAATTCTGTCAAAATTAGGAGATTGAAGAGAACAGGTCAGGCGCCAAAACAGACACTGAAGAGTAAAACAAAAAGGAAACTCAAGGGAATAGATTAGAAGAACTGAGGAACATCTCAAACTCCATTTCATCTTTTAAATATAATAAAATACAATATAAAATCTAATTTAATGATTTACTACACTGAAATAAAAGGACCATGAAGCAAAGCAAAAGCAATGAAGAGTATTCAAAAGTATTAATTACAGACATTTTTCCTGCTTTCTTCCTTCCTACTAAGTAAGACCAGAAAGCAATCTGGTATTTGGAACTTGTTTCCCTCTATATTTAGTATCTAGGAGATAAAAATTGTGCGCGTATTTCAATTACTTGGCGTGCAGAGAAAGCAAAGAAATTAAAATTCATAACTATTAAATACTAAGAGATTTTTATTTCATTTAGCAACAGAGGATTTCAGGGCCTTAACTGATACTGAGTTAAAACAAACAAACAAACAAACAAACAAAAAAAAACAACAAAAAAACCCTAGAGATAGACTTTTAGGCATCAGGCTCATTCTCTGTGAGTCTTGCTTTACATATTCTTTATCTGCTAGCTGCCTTGTATTTGTTGTGTTTTGTTCACAGTCAAGCCATTTTTTTCTTCACTAGGTTGTCATCATAAAGTACTTATAATTCTCTCAGGACTGTCAAGTTTGTTCAGCCCTCTAGCAGCAGATATAATGCAAGTTTCACTGCGTATGTTGGCATCTTGTCATAAATGTACTGTAGCTGGAGATGAAAGTGAACTTTTGCTACGGTTATTTCAGGAATATTGTTTGGAAACTGATTGAATAATTGCCACCATCTTGAAAGGTTTATAAACCCATAATTTATTTGTATATATTATTTATTTATTTTTAAGTCTTCCCAAGGAAACAACCTTGAAATGTCTTTATATACTTTGAACACTTACTTTTCCTTATAGTAACTACTAAGGCAACCCACTACTGGTAGGGCAACCTCCTGCTGAGGCAAACCACTGGGAGATACTTTAAAGATAAAAAGTTAACCAGGAATCAAATTATTGTCTCTCTGTTACTGAATGTGCTAGCAGAGTTGCTCATTATTTAGATACACAAGATGCCCCGGAAGAGTCTCGACACGAATTCTCATTTGAAGACAGTTGTGGGGGTATAAACACAGAATTTTGTAGTGCTGTGATAGATATTGATTGATAATTATAAACAACTAGCTGTTGATTTGAGCATGCAACGAAGTCCTTGTTTTTCAAATGCTATAGTTACAGGCTTCCAAAGTAAACAGTTGAGTAAATTAGAACCCAAATAAGATTCTGCATTCAGAATCTTTCTCTATTACTTCCCAGGTGCACATCTGGGAGATGCATCAGCTACATCAAACACTACTTGATCACAATGAATGAGCAATAACACAATGTGACACATGTTAATACCTCCAGAAGTATAAAAATAAACTTTTTAAAAGTGATATATGAAAGCATTAACCTCAAAAGTTGCTAGAATCAGGATTTAAGTAGTCATTGCGAGAATCTAAGAACTATTTGCAAATAAAAATATACTTTCTTTGCAGTGTATTAAAATAGTTCATCTTTTCCACTACTAAAATTTTGTTTGAATTTCTATTATAAACTGATTACAGTAATATAAACTCAAGCCACATAGTTCATGAAGAAAAATCTGAACTATATATATCATGCTGTGCCTTACCATTTTAGTAAAGATATATTATTTTCTAAGTTTCATGACCTATGGAAAGTATAGATGTATTTCATAAAACAACTACTTAGTTTTAAAATAAAGTATCTGGCAGATGTGTATTCTAATATGGTAAGGTGTTTTTTTCCTTCAGCCTACTGCCAGTCCAATCACTAGACATGGCAGTAGTAAAATAAGGGATTTATTTATTTTAGTTCTCAGTTATTTATAATCTATTGAACTAAAAAATAAACTTTTTATCATTATGATTCGAATGGATTACAGATGAAAACTCTGCTCCCATAGGTACAGAGCACAGATACATGGCTCATGTTTCTACACCACTATGTAGGTGTTAATTGTAACCAGTATTAAAATGTACCATCTTTACGTTGTGTAAAGGTTATATATCTTTTTCTCTATAAATTAGCTTTTAACATATGAGAGGGTTGCTTGGAATCTGTGATTGTGAACCCAGGTCATGACTTCTGAGGCCTTGTGTTGTTACTGAGGCCTTGTGTTTGGGTGGTGCAGGCTTATTCTTTAGCCTCGGAGCTGTAATTTCTGTGTATTATAGAATACTATTTTCTGTAATTTGTGTACTTTTGAAACTGTATATTTTCATTACACTTTAAATATGTAAATATGTAACATACTAACATAATTAGTATGTTACTGAAGTTTCACGTTCACTTTGGAAAGTTAACTTAAGATAGTAGTTTCATATTTAAGCTTTTAAAACATTAACCGAACCAAGCAGAACTCAGCCATTGTGGAAGTTTCTAACTGAACTGAAACCAAATAAAAAATACACTAAAGAAGAACAACTTTGTTTAAATTAGTTGCATACTAAGAACAAATGCATGCAGCTTGGGTATGGTGTCATTTATTAGAGTCTGCCTCATGGAAAATTGAGCGTGTGTTAACACAAGGATCTCCTCTGTCCTTAGCCAGACTTTCCTCCCAAACATGATAAACAACCACTCTTCCAATACCAGTGTTGAAAGACCTTCTATTTTTATTAGAGCTCCTACCAATAATGATGTCTATGCAAAATGAGGCTTAATGAAAGAAAAAGGGAGGAACCAATAAAGCAAAATTAATGAAATGAAGCAAATGGACTCAAGGTGCTAAATTACCTGTGTAAAGTGTACATACATACCTGTACTTTTTTTTGTAGCCACATATATGTCAGTGACTACATGGCACATTTTACACTTTATCATGAATTTTATATTTTCAGCATTTCTTTTTGAGAATTTCCTCCCTGTCCATTGAATTTTAAACACTCTTGAGCTAAACATATAACGTAGTTTTTATATGGATATGGAAGAGATATAAATGTTTTAGAATCTTAACAAAAGATGGTAGTAGTTCAATTGATGTAGTTCAATTTCCTATTTTTTCTTTTAAATTAGTTTGTTTTCTGATATTTTATTTGATTTCAGGAAGTTCTGTCTTGCAGTTTTCATAGGAAGTAAGCAAACAGTACTAGAAGTTAAAAGAAGTATATTGCTTTTCACAATCAATCTGCATTTTTACCAATATCAAGAGCCAAAACCAGTGAAACAGTGGGGAATGTAAAACTTGCTTGGAAAAAAAAAAAAAAAAAAAGCTTTCAGGTTTTTAAGTCATACTAATGTAATTTATAATTTAAGCTGAAGAGCTCCTGAGTTACCATTCTACTTCTGAGTTCAAGATATACATAGCAAAAGAAAGGATTCACGTACTACAGTATGTGTCCCTTATCAAAAACATACTGCTGTACTGCTATGCAGTTTCACTTCAATTTTTCAGCATGGTGGATCTCCAAACCTTAATTTGGCTGTAAGCATATAAATTAAGACTAGAGGCATCTGAAATAGTGACTGACGAACAGTGGAGAACAAAGATCAGACAAGAACAAGCAAGCAAAGAAATTATTTGAGAAGGATCAATGAACACAAATGACATGCCCTTTGACTTCTAATCTTTAATAAACCAATACTAGAATAATCAATCATTCAGGCTGAGATGATGAACTCTGTGACTCAAACTATCCGATAAAAGCAAGAAAACACCCAAAATATGCTGTAACCCTTGTGAATGATTGACCATGTTGGGATGTGCTTGCATGTCTGTCTCAGGAAACTTTGTATTAAACATATATCCTTAAAACTCCCTAGAATCAGACACTCCTGGCATTCAATCTCTGTCTAGTGGCATGCACAATATTCTTACAATTCAGTACAGACAAATTTTATTTTTAGTCTCCCACAGGTGATATCTCAGAAAGTCACACAGTCTAGCCAGTATATCTGTAATGGCACTCCAAGGTATTTACAAAGCAAATCAATTTTTAAATATGGTATTAAATTACAATCCAAATAATTTAATTTCAACTTGAAAAAAATAAAAATAAAAAAAAAAATGAAGCAGACCGTTTGGCTGATAGCATAAGAGAAGAAAGGAGAAAAAATGCATTTGAACAAAAGAGAAACTGAGGTTTGGATTAGACAGAAAACCGATCTCTTCAAAATAAATCTGAAGCTGAATTTTAAATGAAGGAAACAAAGATATACCATATCGCTGACTGCATATCCATTACTTTTTTTTATTATTATTTTTTTTTTATAGTTTAAAAGCTTATTATGTGGCTCAGCAATAACAGATTTAACAGCAGGAAATGGCATTACTGAAAAATTAGATGCATATGGCTCTTACAAAAGGGAATTACTGTCTGTGTATGTATGTATTTTACAGTGTACTTCTATTTCTTTAGAGGAGGTAAAGGGTGGCCATTTACTTAAAATACTAATGGGGAAAGGGATTTAGTTGGAAAGACAACACATTAAAACCTTGTTATGCTAATCAAGATATTGAAATGTCTAACAGTTTTGATTGTTTCTACTGCATATTTATTTATTGGGACTGACTGACAGTAACTGGAATATGATATGTAATTGGCCTAAATTATTTCTTGAAATCTTCATGCCCTTTTCTAAACAAATTTACTTTTCAGTTACCTGTTAATAGGAGAGTATTGCTATAACAGTGGACTATGATTCTAACCACTCTAGCTTTTCATTTATATATATATATATATATATATATATTTATTTATACCCCTTAAGAATTAGAATTGGCCATTGGACTTCAATATCTTTTAATTTGAAAAAGATAATATAATAAATGCTAGTGTCACAAGGCAGTAGGATCTTCAGGATTTTGCAACCAACTCCAGTCCTATGGAAATTCTTTAATTGCCTTCATCACTGCTATGCTCTTACATTATGCAGTACAAACAGAGCTTTTATGATCTTTAACAGAAGGAAGGGATAAAAATATATTTTCATGACTGCTAAATAAGGAAAAAAAAACAACACAGTGAATCAAATGGGAAATGAGTCATAGTGGTGTTCTGCACTACTTACTAACAATTGAGGTGAAGGTTCTTCACCATTCATCTTCAGCATTCAGACTACATTATAAGACAACAGAAAGCTCCTAAGGGAAGCTAAAACCTCTATCATAAGATGGCTACCAGCTTTAAACAGCTAAACATAGATTCAACTTTTAGTACCAAGCAATAAATTGATTCTAGCACAACCCTGTGTTTTAGACATTCTTAGAAAAAATATTCAAATGACTTTATAAATCAACATGCCAGTTGTCTGAAAAAAATCAAAGGAATCAATTGTCTCATTATAAAACCTATCTGCAAGATAAAAAAAAATAGAAAAGGTCAGATACTGCTAAAGATTCTTTTTATAATAACAAATTAGGGAGCTTCACAACCCTGTTGATTATTCAGGCCTAGTGTAGCTATATCTGCTCAAAAAAAGTTGAAAATTTGGTGCAACGAGCCTATTTGTAGAGCACATACTACATACCATGTGTGAGACTGGCAAATGACTGCTCTGAAAGATTTAAGTGTGCTTCAATATACTGACATAAGCAGTACTTAAAAATTGCTTGTCTTCTTAAATTCTGTGAATACCTGTGGGGGGTCTACAATCCATAGCCTTTAATTACTTGATAGCGTACATCAGGGTGGAGAGCTAGATGTGGATGATCAGTCCGTTGATGCTCTTGGGAAAAATAGAGAAAGTTCAAGAAAAGCCACATCGGTCTTTACATTTATTTTACTATGTCTTCAGAGCCAACAGGCCTTAAATGTGTTTAATAAGTGTGTTAATAAATGTGTTTTGGGACTACATTTAGATCCACTGCAGTCTAATGATACCAGTGAGATGATGTCTGAGAATGAGAGGAAACGATATGCAAGAGAACAGGAGCCAAACCTGTTTTCTCTATGAAAGACACCAGGACACACGGCAGACAAATCTGGCCTGAGCTGGCATAGTGAAAGCTTAACTTGTTAGCTGGAATCAATTACAGACAGACAGACATGGGTTTGTATAAGCAATGACACATGTTAAGAATGTGTCTCATGCAGCCTGTCCAGGAACACAGACACAGGGGGCTGTCACAGAACCCTGAGACTGAAGGAGACCTCAGGAAGCTCTTGTGCTGCTCAAAGCAAGGTCTACTTGAGCAGGCTGCATTGCCCAGCCAGGTTCTGGATATCTGCCAGAGTAGAAACTACCAGGATTACATGGCCTCTCTGGGCAACTCACTTCAGTGTTTGACCACCTTCACTTAATACATACAAAAAAACAAATACCAAAACACACATCGCTGAGCATTCTGATCTAATTTCAAAGTTAGGTCTACTTTGAGAGGCTATGACTTGTAGTTTTCCATTGCTGTTGTTTTCATAACAGTTCTTGCATTGGACTTATATATATAGGTAGGCATCTTTCATATTGGTAAAACACAGTCTTACAGTCTCTGTGTACCTGGAAAGCGCAGCAGACACGAAGGCTCGGAGAAGCTCTGGCTGTAAAAACTAGCATATCTAGAAGCTTCACAGGGCTTGCAAGGAGCTATGGCTCCTAGCTCAGAGGTAAAAACAAAGGGCTTTCAGAGTCTTTGCCTCAGTAAAGATATAGACCATCAAGACACAAAATAAAAAAATAATAATCCTATTTTAAAGAATTTTCACACTCCACTGGGCCTTTGGTCTTGATCAGCATCAAACAAGTTACAGCTTACAAGGGAAAGTAACTCTCACTGGTCAGTGATGTCATATCATGATTTTATGTTATGATGCTACAGGTTTGAATACAAGCTCCAGAAAGTACCCATGAGATGTAACATTAGTTTTAGTAAAATCAGTAGGATCTGACACCTGATGCATTAACCTCATGAGAGGGCTTGCATAACTGGACAGAAAGCAAGTTTAGCAGCTAACTCTTAATTAGCCTCCCCACCTTTCTGTTTTTGGATTTCTTACTTTTAACACAACAAAATCACAACAGCTTTTAAATAAACCTAACAATTATTCCTCTGTACATTAAATTCTGGTAGTTTTTCAAGTTTCTTTTTACAAGGAAGAGCAAAACACTTCTCTGAAATCCCATGAAACAGATAAAGTATTAGTACATAGCCTTAAAGGGTGTTACTGAAGCAGTAAGAAATGTGTTATTCATATCCGTTCTTTTTCTTACTTTGTCCCTATTAAATAGAAATATCATTACCGCTTAATAGACTTTTTAGGAATAGTACAATTTGTACAATGTATAATTTTAATGTAGACTGATGTTACTTTTAAAAAAATGTAAATCAAACATTTTAAAGAGTAAAGATTGTAAGCAAATGGAAACCTAATTTGAAGCTAGAGAAGAGCTGCACTGCTCAGTGGAAACTGAAAAGTACTAATATGCATTTCTGTAATCATTAATAGGGGTTATGAGGTGTCAGTTATGTTCCATGTGTGACCTTTTTAGTTTCTAGGTAATGTACCTCAATTAATTGTCTGTGGCATCATAAAGCACCTTTTTCGCTGCACCATGACTATGAAAAGCAATAAAATTCTTCCTCTGCAGCTGAAGTATGAAATGTGCAACTGACCTTAGCACTTAGCAGTGGCTCACTGATGCTAATGCAGACCTTCTATTGGCATAAATTACAATGCAGTCAAAATCTGAGTGCTCGGTTAATGCTTTCCTAGTTCATGGTAGATTTTTGTAAAGTCACTGAAATGACCATGCTTTGAAATTTCTGTTCCACTCCATCAGTTGAATTGCACATTAAGAATTCTGCTTTAATAAAACTGAATAAGCTGCTTTAAATTCCAGTGCAGAAGCTAGTATGAAAGAGAAAACTGTAATTCAGTTATACTGATCCTTTCTTAGCATTATGAATCAGGTAAAAAATCTTGATGCTGACAGGCATTACAAACACAGATTGATGAATAAAATTAGATGGGCATCATAGAGTGTTTTTTCCCCAAGAGCACTATGCTGTAAATATGATGTGTAAATGCAATCTGTGAATTAAATTCTATCCACAATATATTAATTCAGTAGTCTGCAAAATTTTTTATGAAAAAAAAAATATGAAATTACACCCCCCCCCTTTATTTATTTATTTTTTAATTAACAAAACAGTACCAACAACCTTAAATTAAATTTCTTAAAAAAGAAGAGCAAGATTTTCAGCTTTCAAAGTTATTAATTTGTAAAATCGTATGGAAGGGAGAAAGAAGAGGAAAAACAGGGGAGAGGGAAAATGTAAGAAAATGCTGAGTGGTGAAAAAACTGAACATTATAGCTAATAAAATGCAAAAAAAAAACCTCTGCAGTAGGTCTGTGTCAATAAGTGTGTTGGCTACTAGAGGGATGATTTTGACAGAGAGAGGATCTGAATTCAGTTCTGCTCTCAAAACGTTCAAAGTGTTCTGAAGTGATTATATTTTAAAACACGATATGTTAGTATTTGTTGGTCATTAAATTGTAGAGTAATTCAGCAATCTTTTTTTTTTTTTTCTAAATTCTTTCTTGGTAACTCTGAATTGTAGTTGCATTATCATTTTAAAAAGGGCAACAGTGAAAATTGAATAACTGTCCAAAAAAAAACTTGCTTTCTTCCCCCTGCTCCCCAAGCATATACTACATAAATGAAAATTTAATCACAAATAGAAAGTAAACTAGATCTAACAGAATGTATTATCTTTCTCAGATTTCTAAAGCTTCAAGTAAATGTTATATGTAAAATTATTTTTCAGCCTGACAAACCCAAGGTCTAAGAAATTCTCCAAGGCTTCAAGCAAATATCTTCTGACACTAATAAAGACTCTATGAATCAGTGGTGAGATATTTACTGAAATTTCTGTTTTGTCTCAAAGATTGTTTTCAAAGCCCACCTGTCAGTAGTAGTTTTATTTTGTTTTCATTAATTATTGACCCACATGTCTTTATGCAAAAACAAACATGGCAGAGGATTTATCTCAAGTTCAGTCAGAAGACTGTTCAACAATTTCGTAAAGTATGAACTGACATACACATAAAGTTGGCGTTGCTGGCTCTTTTGAAAAGATAAATTTATGTTAAATGAGTTGAAGTACAAACATCAACATGTTATAAAAGCATCAAGAAGTTTTACAAGAACTAAGACATTCAAACACAAAATCAATGCAACCAGTATCCAGAGTCTGAGTCCCCAAAAATGCTTTCTTTTTTTTTTTTTTAATATTTTGATACTCCAAAATAAATGCTAGTGATTTGAAAAACAAAACAAAACAAACAAACAGCAAAAAAAAAAATAATCAAAAACTCACAGTTAAAAACAGGGATGATTCCAGTGTTAAAAAAATAAAAGTGTCTGTTTAAAGTACAGAAATCTGTTTTGCTGCTTCAGAAAGTTTTGTCTTTGAGTCCTTAGCTCACCCCATCTGTGAGAAAAATAGAATATCCTCATTTCATGTACAATTTTATGGCTATGAAAAAAATGCAGACACACAGAAGTCAGAGTTTTGTCTTTCTATCCTACAGAGTAGCATTAATTGATCATTACATATACTATACTATTAATAGAGAATTATATTTAGGAATGTGCCTTAAGCAATTCGGAACTCGTTGGTTGGTACCAGCGTTATTTCAGTATAAATAACAGAGAAAGAGGGTTTTAAGATTTTGCCTATTAAAGCAAAATTTAACAGACACATGAAATGTACCTCATGCAATCAAAAGCTATCTGGCATTTCAGCACAGTATACTTATTTTACCTTCCTAGTTTACTACCATAGCACAACATAAGACGTGCTGGGCACAACATTCTCTTAATGTTAAGTAAATATTTCTCTATTTAACAGAAATAACATTAAATCTTTTTATCGAGTTACTTTATGAAACAGAAAGTTTCCATATATGTGTCCTGTGATAAATAGTTTGGGGAAAACTAAATAATACGAACCCCCATGGGAAAATATATATATATATACATATATATATATATATATAACATATTGGAGAAAATATTCTGTTGATTCAGTGGGCCCAGCTTTTACCAAGCTGCTCACTTTGAGCAGCTCCAGCAACTTTCAGAGCAACTTTTCCTCCATAAGACTGCACGTGACATTGGAAAACGTCCATTTTAAGATGAAATCAGTACAGGTACAGTAAATGATGTGTAAAATTGAGTAGAAAGATCTTCATTTTTTCTCGATATTTATTGTTGCCAACTATGCTAAGAATGGCAAGGGACTGACAGAGCATTCAGTAGGAATTTCCATCCATCTGTAGCTTGTTTTCATTAAAAAGTATAATTTTATGTCAAGGGAATTTATGTTCTGTTCTGACATGCATTGTACTATATGTCTTCAATATAATAAAATGGTTTCTGATCACCGAAGTTTGAGAGAGATTCATTCATTCTGCTTACCTTATTCAGAATATGCCCTTCATATCCTTCATAATTCTTGAAGCTTTTCTTTTGGGGAACAGTGGATCTGTTGGTAGGACAACCATGAATCTTGAACTCCTGGTGATTAAATAGTAAAGTTTATATTAATATTGAAAATCAAATATTTTATTACTTCTTAATACCACAGTCCTGAATGTTGTATTAGATTATAACATCTAAAGTGAAAATACATACAAATCATGTTTTTACTGCATTGTGACTTCATAGACACATAAAAAGATACATGTATATAAATGTACTTAGAGGATAGCTGTAAGAAAAAAGAAAAGTACTGTGAAACAACTTGCCGTAATAATTCTTCAGGAGTCTCTCTAAACACATAAAAGCTATTAATTTCTAGTAGAAGTGCACCTGAAGATGTAATAATTCAGGATGTCCATCCTTTTTACAATTTAGTAGGGAAAAACACATTAGTTCCACAGAAAATACATCCACTATGGACAACACCAACAACCAGCCTCAGAAATCAAGTTGAGCTGACAGACAATTGTCATAAAAAATGAGGATATTGAGTCACAGGAAAAGTAAAAGGTAGACCATAGTTGCATAATAATTATTACCCTTGAAAGGAAGTGCTTAAAAATATTTAGCTAAATAATTTTGGTGGAACAACAGTTCTAAATTTTGACCTGGCCACAATAATGCTCATGCCAAATACGAAATCAAGGAAAAAAAGTTTGATGACCTAGAGAGGTTACCTAATTACGTCATTTCCCTAAAGCATGTTACCTGGGCTCACTATTAATATATTTTTAGAAGCGTCCAACACTGAAGTCAATCTCCCAAGGACAACCTATTCCCCGATTTATACTATTTGGTCTTTCTTCTCTCATGATTGCGTGTTTAGAGTTAAAATTTAAGGTAAAATCAAGTTTATTGGGACATAATGATTAGATCAACTCTTGTTTTTGTTAAAAAAAAAAAAAAAAAATCAGCTATCTTGGTGCCTGAAGTCTGTTGTAACTCTGTTTCAGGCTTCTTCCTTTTAATTGCCAAAATTAATTCAATTTTATACTGTCGATAACATTTTCTAGGCATTTAATCATTCCTGCTTTCCTCTGGATTCTCTCCAAATTTATGACATCTTTCTTAAAAATGAAAGATAGGTAAGACCATGTAATCAGTCTCAGACATGCTAAATCTTGCATGTCTGTTTTCAGTCATAAAATACAACCTTTCCTACCTCAGAGTAATTGATGACTTACGGTCAGTTTGTGAAACAAAATAATCTTTTGATCATTTTCTGGGGAAAAAAAAAGGGGGGGAAAAAGAAAAAAAAAAAAAGAAAAGAACCTCTTTAGCCAATTGTTTCCCAACTACTTCTGTTTAAGTACAGCATCACACATTTTGCATATTTAGCATACAAGAACAACTGAACTTCGCCCAACCCAATACATGTCATAGTATTTAGGCTGGTGTTTCTTTTTAATGATGCAGCCTATATACTGTCTATATATTAAAGTACAAAACACATTCAAATAATGTTACTGCTATAAAGATGGACATTTAAATATACTGAATATCAAAATATTTTCCATTACAGTGTTAACCAAATATATTTTATAAAATTATAGAACTAACTCATCTTATATACCGTTTCAAAACTTCCCTTTGGGAAGCTGGGGAAGGAGGTAGCTGCCTAGTTCTTTAGACAGATTTACATCATTAAGATAACATAGGCATTTTTTTCAGATACATTTTGCTCTAAATACAAATTCTGGAAAGATAATAGATGATTAAAGTATCATGCAATCTACCTAAAGGTATTTGAACTATTTTGCAGTGTTTTTACAAGGCTGCTAAGCTTATAATTTGTATTTAGTATCTGAGTCATTTACATGTTCTTGATACTTGATGTTCTTCTGGACACAATAAAATCAAGGTCACATCAGGTAAAACGCATATATATGTTGGGCAGGTTTTTTGGTTGTTTGCATTTAAAACGATTGGCTACCTCAGTAACAGCTCACTGCAGTATTTTACTTTTAATTCCAAATCTTTAAGCAAATCTTTAAAGTTGTTAGACAAGTATACACCAAAGAGTATTTACAAAGTTTCCATTTCTCTTTCATAAAAATCCTTAAGGTTTTATAAAGCAAACGTCCAAAAAAAGTGATGGATGTGTTTCTCTTCTCTGTAAACACAGCGTGAGATAATCATTAAGTTACCCTTAATATGTCTTAAAAGAAAATATATTTTTTTAAATCAAAAAATAAATGTCTTTTTTGTGAACATTTCCATGACATCATGCAGACTTCCACTTTTATGTCACCCTCACTAGCATAGCAATGTAAGGATCCTTCAGTGTATCCAGTATATTTGAAATAAATGAGAGGAGTAATCAAAACTTCAACATTTATGATCTCATCTTTGATCTTTGTATAATACTAAGAGGAATTCAGTGAGATGATGTTGCTGTAAAGTTCTTCCAATGAATTTCTGAAAGCTTTTGAAAGAACAGAAAAGAAAGAAAACTTCCGAAAACCTGAATATGCTAGGTAAGCCATGCATTGGAGTTGGTTATCAAAGATCTCCAAGAAGACAGGCCAAGGACATGATTCCATCAGAAAGAGACCTGGAGGAAAGACAGAGGTAGCTTCTGTAGCTGGGAAGTAAGAGAGACTGGTAACTTTGAGGTCAGGGCAGCTTAAAAGAAAGGTCATAACTTTTGCTCCATACACCCTTCTTTGCTTTTCCCTGGAAGAAACAAACAGCAGCTACTTTGAACACCAGAAATTTGAGAGGGCATCTAAGTTTAACCTACAGGAAAGTGAGTGCAAATACACTGGATGCAAAAGCAGCCACAGAGTCTTTAAGCCTTTTTTAAGCCACAGAGTCTTTAGCCTGGTAGCACGTTTTATCTTCTGTAATGTTTCACTAATGCAAATCCTCATTTTAAATAAACCTATACCTTCAGTCTTAAACCTTTCCAGGTGATAAAGATGAGCATGAGGTGTCCTAACATGCAAAAAGGCACCCAGAGGTGGGCATCCTTAAAACCTGACTAAAAGGACTGCCTAACAGATTTCTAGGTTTATGTTCTTAAAAACCACGTATCGGGTAAAAACAAGGTATACTTTCAGAAGATATGTAAAGGCCATCTGGGCAACATGTATCAAAGGGATCCAAAGAGGACTATGCATCTGCAGCAAATACCCTGTCACCTTCTGGCACATTGTGATGAAGCCAGGGAGAATGCCTGAACTCCGAGCATCCCAACAGAGGGATGAGACATGACAACAACTGAACAAATACTGGTTCTGCTCCAATAAGCAATCTACACCTACGTGCCGTGAACCTCTCTGAGGATTTTGAGCTTTTCTTCTGTTCTTCTGTCTACAGTTTCCCCAGAAGCAAAAAAGTAGTATAAAAGAATAAAAGACAAATCTTTCTTTTTTTTTTTTTTTCTTTTTTTTTTTTTTTTTTAATAGCATACTAAATAACATAATTCTTTATGTAGGTGACAGCCCATGAAAGAAAACAATACAAAAAAGCTCTGGACACCAGAAATGACTATTTGCTACTTCTACCTCCAAGTATTATTCTGGATTTTAATCAGATGATACCAGATATTGATCCACACATAAAACTGTCTCCTGACTTTCAACATTTTTAGTTCTTAGCCTATACTATGATATAAGAAGACAAAAGGAAAAGGAGGATTGTTTGCAAGTCGTTAAGCTCTCACCCTGTGTTGATCCCCAGACCTGTGAGAAGTGGCATACCAGTGAATTTCTGCTTCATTTACTTTCCCATGCATAAGCATGATCAGATGGTGCTTCTATACAGGATGTAAATAAAGGCTTTTAGGTCCATATCATTTTCTTGCAGGATGCCATGCCTGTGTTCCCTTAGGGCTTAGGATCAACTACTGACGTTTTAGGAAAGCCAGATGTATTTACCCGAGGTGTCAGTGGGATTAAGGCCAAGATGACAGCAAACAAAGGTATGCAAACAAAGCCAGTGTAACTGGTCACCAGGCAGGTCTATAGGCAAGGCAGTGTTTGAAAAGTAGCTATCTGCTTTTAATATTCATACCTTCCATTACTTTAATAGTGCAAATTTCCGTCTACAGTGCTACCATCCCAAATGATCTGATTAATCAGTTGATGAAAGACTTGATTCTTCAGATCTGATCCTTTTAAACTGAAGGGCTTTGCAGACTGATCCCACTTAATCAACGACATAATTAAAACTTTAATTGTATGAATACTACTGATTTAATTTGAAAATTACTGGTGAAAGATGATCTTATTATCGACTGTCACTTACATGCAAATCACCCACCAATCCAGATCAGCTTTATATTGCATTTTCTTGTCAATGCTCATTAATATTATTTCAAAGAACTCTGTGATATCAGTTTTATTGCAACCATAAAGAATGCTTAAATTCATAATAACAAAGCAAGATTTCATTATTTTCAAGTCATGAACCAGTGATTTTTATTTTTTTAATTATTACTATTATTATTTTCTTTAACAAAAAATGCTGTATATGTGGCTGGCAGCTTTGTGCCTGTGAAAATGCTGTGTCATAATCCACACCACTAGATCAATGAACTGTTGGACAGAACCACTCAAAATCACCTCCCTTCCCATTATCATGCTTTCTGGTCTTCTAGGCACAAATTACCCATCAACCTCCTTGACCTAGCTCTGGAAACACTGCCATAAAGAGCACCTGTCAGAGTGATGCATGTGCAAGCCTGCCCTGGTGCAGTGACAAATAGGAAGCAATAGAAGTTATCACAAGGAATAACAATTTAGCTACAAATCTGGCTGAGCATCGGACTGGTTTGATTTCCCACTGCAAAATCTCTGAATTGCTACTGGAAGGAACATTATCATGCCAAATCTTCATGATTCACCATAGGAAAAATTGCTAGTGAGGTGTGTGACTGCAGGAATATCCTCCAGTCTTTTAAATGCCTAACACCAGATTACTTTCTTCTTCGGTAAAGCCTGCAGAAAACAGCATGGAGGAAATCAAAAACAAAACATACCACAAAATACACATTTATAGATCAACTTCTAGGGTAGGATTCACAGCCTGACATCCTAAGGGTAATCAACTACTGCAGTCATTACTATTTTCTGTCTGTTAAAAAATTGCGCTTAATTAAAAGTGTATGTGCTTCCAAATTGTAATTAGTCATATTTGAAATCACCAGAGATGTAATATTTGGCTTAGATTTTATGCTTATCTACTATTTCTAGGCTAGAGGGACAAAACAGAAGATTTTCCTACGTGACATTTAGTTTTGGCATTAGTAAAGCTATGCAAGGAAAAAGGATAGACAGGAAATTAATTGGCTGTGTCCATTACCATGGAGCCCTGAAGTTATCACTATAGGAACTATTATGGGGAGTCTGCCACAGTGATAACAGGCATGTACACTGCCGCTGCTGTGTAAATTGCCAGGGCACAGGCCAAGGGATGAAGCTGAGAGAGGCGAATGAGCTACTCATGCATAGTAGTGAATGGACTCTCACATACTCATTTGTGGGTTTAGCAACATGGAAATGAAAGTCTGTAATAAAGAGTTTCATTTCCTTTAATAAATTACTAACTTAAGTTCAAGGCTATCTTCTGAAGTTGAAGTGTTTCTGTCTATGGTGACAATTTAACCCACTCTTGAACTCATTTGAGTGCCACAAAGTGGTTTGCATCCTCCCATGTGAAAAGGAAAGGCTTATTTCAAACTCAAGCCTGGTACCTAAACTCCAAGCCTTTGGGTATATCTGGGCCTAGAGGACAAAGGTCCCAGGCTGCATATAGAGAGAACTAGTATCCAGGACTGGTGCCTGGGGAAAGAACATCCTCTGTGCATGCTGAATCAATGAAGAGGTTGGGCAGAAGGGCAATTTTCACAAAGAAATTTGTGCAGCAGTTCCTACTCTATCCTTGCCAACATTTTAAAGTGACAAACTGCTTTGCAGGTGGAGATTTTCCAGAAGGCTGATTATTGGTTTCATTCCACTTCTCCCTCTGAAAAGGAAGGTCTGTCACTGGAAGGAGGACAAAAGGGAAAGGCGGTAACTACAGCCAGAGTGGGGGAAGCCTTTCTTGGTAACCAGCCAAAAGGATGAAGAGGCACATCACAGGCACTTACTTGGTGGTCGTGGGGGGAATGTATGTGTATGTGAAAGCTCACAAGAAACACATCCATGTATCAGCAGAATTTCCTGATTCCCTCCCCAGTCATGCAGAACTCAGTACTCTACCATTCAATTTCCCATAGGCAGTGAATGAAAATGCTTGCCAAACCCCCAAATATATAGTAAGTGATCATAAACATGATCACATAAACATGCCACATAGTAAGTGGCATTTTAAAATATCGTATATATTTTGGCACTCTTCTATTTCAGTTTGTTGAAAAAATAACAGGTAAGGGTAAAATGGACTGTTAACAGTAAAACACCATTTTTTAGATGGGGCATGTGCAAAATATGAATCCATGCCAAGGAGTTCTAAGAATTATATACCTAGAAAGTACCACTGTGAACCTGCAGTATACACTCAATACTGTAATTAAAACTTTTAATGTTTCCATCAAAGTTTATAGTAACAGGTGTTCATTGCTAGCTTCCAAAGTGCATACTGAAATTCTAGTGGCTGAAGTTTTCAAAAGCATCTATATGATCTACAAGCAATTTACCACAATATCTTATTTCCACTTTTAGGCAAATGCAAAATTACTCTCTACCAATCTATTCCTAAAGCACTGATCTAAAGCAGCCATTATGTGAAATTAATTTGGATGTTTTGGCACTTCTCAAAACATTTTTATGCTTTAGTAGTGAATCTGTGGGAGAGCAAGCGGGAATCTTTCATTTAGTGTCCACTAGATGGTGGCATAAGCTAAAATAGTAGAATATTTAGGAAAAAAATGGCAACAATGATAAAATGACTGCTTTTGTCTTTACTAAGATTTTAGATTTTTTCTTTTGTTTTTATCTGCTACTGAGCTTTTCTGCTTTATTCCCCTTATTCCAATTGCTGCCTTTGCTTAATCTATGAAAGTTTGGAAAGGTGCATTTTATTGTTTGCATTCAAAAATTAATTTTCAGATCTTTTGATATCATGAACTACATTGCAGTTTTACTTAATCAAAAGACCTTCACTTTTACCACCCCTCCTTGTTCTGTTATTTATTTAAAGTATTTAATGCAGAAAGAAACACAAACACACAGTTTTCCCAACACCATTGTTAGTCTGACAGACCCAGAGTCATGCATTAGCAGGACAGTGCATGATAGACTCTTAGAAAATAACAGTATTGCTGTTGCTTTAGCACAGGCCAAAGAAACAACAACTACAAGAAGACTTTTGTGCAGGTAGTTGCTCTAGAGTGTTATAGACTACAGTTCATACATCATTCCTGTTCCAAAGCACTATAGTTTTTTTTTTTTTTGTTCCTCCAGACTATTAGCAGTCAGAAAGCCACCAACAGATCTGGTGAGACTGGAGCAACAGCGATGCTCAGTCAAACCCAGCCTGGCAGCTCTCTGTTACATAAAGAATATATAATCTTTTAAGTTTTTCTCAATATGAAGACAAAATTGGCTATTGAATTAAATAACTGCTGGCTAGGTGAATCAAGGCAAGATGAAAGGAGAGATAAAATGAGCTTTAAGAACTTAGCATCTTTACTTAATATATCTACTGGAAGGCAAGAGAATGATCTAACAATGTGAAGGCCCCTTTGTACTCCTTCCTATGACTTGGTGGCCAAATAAGAATGGTAACAAGGCCTGTTCATTTTCTTGCTCTCTCTTTGACTGAAGATTGTACCATAGCTTAACTATATAATGCGTTGCAGGAGAGGAAAAAAAAAAAAAAAAAAGTAATATGAACAAGCACTGAAAAACTTTCAGCAACGTCCTTTTGAGCAAGACAAGCCCCTGTGCAACTATATACAAAGTGCTTACTTCAGCAGTATTTGGTTCAAGTTTTCTTAATACCCAAATAACTCAAAACTTTCAGGCAGCTCCAGTTTGTCTTTCCATTGAATTGCCTACAAAAATTAGTTACAACTATGAAAGAAATGGAGTATGCACAGCCAGAGTTACACTACAAAATTCACTTCCAAAAGAAAGTGGAAGAACATAGAATTAGTCACATTCTGATTCAAAAGTCTTTACTCAATTATATCTATGTACAAAAATTAAGATATATGACACACTCCCACCTAAACACAAACATGTATTCCTAAAGACAAGGCTGCTTTACAGTTGTAGAAAATAATCTCACAGTAGTATTTATTACAATTATTTTTAGGGTATAAAAACCAAATGTAAACTGTCTAGATTGTTCTCAGATGTTTTCATGCCATAGATTCAATATACACACACGTTTCAAGTTTGCCCATGTGGTACAGCCCCATTTTCACCTTCTCTAAACAGGTATTTGCACAATTAGAGAACATGACTTTGAATGTTGTAGCCTTAGGTAAGAAATTAAGTTGCACAGTCTCTGTCATCTGTATGCAACAAGCAGCAAACACAATGCAGTTAAGTCAGGGAGAAGGCTTAAGGGAAATGAGGGATCTCACATGGGTAACAATTCACCTAAACAAACACACTAAAAAAGAAGCTCTTCTCTGAGTTCTAAAATCGTAAAAGGTACAGGCAAATCAGCAAGAAACAGGTGAAGAACCAAAATCCACTCAAATGACTCCAAGCTTGTTTGCAACAAATAGCACCACACTTCCAACCACAGCTACCAGTGAGGTAATCTGAGAGACAACTGAAAATTAAATACGACTAATCATTTTTATTTGGACAAATAATAGTGGAAACATTTTGTGCAAATTCAGCTCTAAGCCTTGCTACTATATAAATAAGTAATGCTAACGTTTAATTAGTTTTAAAAAGGTCTTCCAAAAAACAAAAATTACTTTCAAAAACAAAAGTTTGTCAGTGACTAAAATTTCTTCTTAACATTTTGCTGTAGAAAACAGAACTAGAATGAAATTAATGATTCATAATCTATTAAAAAGAAATTAAGTGAAATTTCATGACACAATAAGTATTCCATCACTTCATGCATATGAATACAAGTCTGACAGTGAAAGATGACAGCGAAAATTCTTTCAGTAGTTTTAAGGGAAATTTGGATGATGCATTTAAACAACTAGGTATCATACAGAGAGAAAAACATGCCCTGGGAAGAACTGCAAAAAGTATTGTGAGGGAGGAGAAAAGATCATCAGAACAGAGAAATCTGAACTCATTTAAATGCTTAGTTAACAATGAATAAAGAGTTGAATAAAAACACGAAGTATTTCAAAGGCTTTTCAAGCAGGGAAATATTTATAGCCCAGAGTTCAAGTACTCGGTGACATCAGATGGAAAGGATACATATACACTGTGGAAATCTTCATTAAATGTCCATGAAAGTTTAGGCTGTTCTTAGAACAGTTCAAAACTGCAAGTTTTGTGCCTGTAATAGATTTGCATATAAAGGTTTACCTACAAGTCCCTTCCTCAGCTCTCATTTGGTTAACCAGACTGTTAATGCACTTCAGTACTTACACATTTCTACACAGATCTGATGCGAGCAACGTTTTGTTGCTTAATACAAAGAAATACTGCAACTACTTCAGGACAGAAGCAATCTAGCTAAGGCTGAAGAAGAAAGTCATATTTTTCTGTGCCAGATTAGCTTCACGCGTCTTCCACATTAAAAGGCACCATCCCACTGTACATCCTGCTGCTGGGACAGCCCTTTGCATGGGGAAGTTGGGCAGGAGGAAAGGAGTGGAGGCTAGGATGAGCAGCATGCTGAAAGCTGGTGGATTCATAGAAGCCACAGAAGCCCAAGAACGCAGGAGAGAAAGCTAGTGGGGTGGGGAGGACAAGCCCAAGCTTGCCGTCATTTCTCTGATAAATCTATGCTAGAGTGGCTAATTTAAAAATAGCACATTACTACTAACCATGTGTACTTTTTGAAAACACAAGATCTTACAACAAATTCAATAATTCAATAATTCCTCTGGTTGCAACATCTGCTGCATAACAAATGCTGAAAAAATATTTTTAACTGGGATGTGTGCATGTGTGCAAATGCATGCATACACAAACATAAGTGTCTGGATTTAATTTTGTTACTTTGCCACTGAAGAAAACAGCTTTTTCTTTATCTAGGATAGCTCTGCATTATGGATACACATCTCCCAAAATGAAACAGCGTGAATATCTATGAGTTGTAAGACCTTTCCAGGTAAGTCCCAAACCACTGAAGTTATCAAGAAGATTTCAAAAATGAGAAGTTATTTGTCAGTCTCTTTGGTTTTAAAGCTCTGTAATACCTGGATTTATTACTTGTTGTTCTGAAATCAGAAGCCTTGCTATTTTACTCTTAAAACAACTAGAATCCTCTCTTCAGTAAATGACCAATCTTACTTCTATATTGGCATATAATTTTCCTCCATTTTTATTAAAAAAATCATCTTTGTCTTTTCTGATGCTGCAGCTATTAAACTCTGGCATCTCCACTTAATTTTGCAGGGGATTCTCCCCTTCCTCTCCCCCGCAAACTGGAAGAAGCTCTTTTCCTAGGTCAATCTGCATGCTCTGCAGCATCTGTATGAGTGGCAACAAAAGTGCATAATCTATCAACTTTGCTTAAATGCTGATAGCTTATTATCCCTTAATGTTTTGACACCAGGGCTAAAGTAAAAAGTGGCTAGATCTCTCCTGTATATTCCAATGATCCTCTCCTCCTGAGTGAGTAACTGCTGTAATTTTCCTTTTTTCTTTTTAACCTTCTGTTAGTCATAGGATAATCACAGAAAACACTTTTCACCATTAATTTAAGTGGTATGACACTGTTCCTGAACAGAGAATGCAAAATTCATTTCAAATGGCAATATTTCCCTTTGACTAGTTCAGAGTGAGAAAACATTTTAACCTTTTGAAGCTACCTACTGGAAAGGATTGCAAAAATTACTAATTTAGAGGGAGCAGAGAAAGAAGAGGTGATGGCTGTTGAAATAAGGTAGCACGAAGCTAGTGCCACTCAGTCTTCCAGTAAACTTTTTAGTACACAACTGAATTTTGGACCAAATTATACAGACAGTGAAAGGAATACTTAAATTGGAGTCCCTAAAACAAAAAACAACAACAACAACAAAAAGAAAAACTATAGTTGAAGCAAATGGCAACTAGGAGAACTGGTTGATCTACATGGAATCATCCAGAATCAAACTGATTATTAAAATGTTATTCAAGTTTTAATTTTGCATTTCAGTCTTGAATATGTTTTACATTCATTAAATGTTTACTTCCGGCATTATTATACATTTTATTGAATTCTTGACACCAAAGCCTGCAAAGAAAGTAAGAATGATCTTCAATTAAGACTGAGGAGGTAATGGATATATGCTATAAGAAAGCAGGAGGCAGCACAAACCTCTGTGGATTTTTGACTCATCAGAACAGACCAGGATGGTGCAGAGATGACTAATTTCTGGGTCTAGACAGACAATTATAGGTACAGAAGGTGAGTTTATTACTACCTGAGAATCAAGCCATTACATTTCAGGTAAAATAATTCACCACACAGGTAGGCTAAATGCCTCCATGATGCAAGTCAGAGATGGCCTTTGACTACATCTTCAGTCTGGATCATCACCAAAACTCCATCTGTTTGTGTTTGTATTACAGTAGTCTTAATCAGAATGAAAAATGCAATTCAGGATGGTATAAAAGATAAAGATGGTATAAAAGATAAAAAAAATACGTAAAACTTGCTTACTGAATAGTTTTGTTTATTTGTTTGTTTGTTTCAAAAGAGGAATTTGTTTCTGGGGCTCATTTTATCCCACAGTAGCATGCGTCTAACAAGCTTAAACATAATCAGCACAAGTTTAGATGCTGGCCTTGACCTTTCAGACTACTGCCCAGAGTACTATCTGTGTAGCTGTTAGGATGCTAACCAGGAGTAGACCACAATTAGGTCTCCTCTCAGTCTCCTCTTCTCCAGGCAGAACAACCCACGTGACTTCAGCCACTCCTCATATGTCTTCCCTTCTAAACACTTTGCTATCTTCGTTACCCTCCTTTGGAGGCTCTCTAACAGCTTTATGACTTTCTTACACTGTGGCACCCAAAACTGCACACAATGCTCGAGGTGAGGCTGCATCAGCATGGAGTAGAGCAGGACGTTCCCTTCCCTTGACCAGCTAGCTATGCCATACCGGATGTACCCCAGGGTAAGCTGTCCATTGAGGCACACTGCTGGCTCACGTTCAGCTTGCTGCTGACCAAAACCCCCAGATCCCTCTCTGCAGGGCTGCTCTCCAGCATCTCATCCCCCAGTCTGTACATATACCAGGGTTGGTCCTCCTCCCCAGGTGCAGAATGTGGCACCTGCTCTTGGTAAACTTCATACTGTTGGTGATTTTCAGTACTTCACATGGTACTAAAGTAGACATATTTAAGATGGAAGCTCTTTTAGCTGCTGTCAGCCACCAGTATCAGTTAATTTGTTTTTATAGGACCTTTCTCGATAGAAGCTTTTTCCAATTCCCTTTCGAGTCACATATTCCAGCTAGTAGTGCTCATCAAGAGGTACTATATTGTACTTTGTAATACAGGTATTTTTAAAAATAACTTTAATCTTATGCAAATCTAAGTTCTAGTTGATTATAAGCCCTTCACAAAGATAAATTATTGCAAACCAATCTTCTGCAAATGAAAATGATTGCAAAGCCAATTTTATGCATATCTACCACTATTACAGTCTAAAAGAAAATAACTTGTTATTTTCCATTAAAATATAATTGAAAACATACAGCATTCTTTCCTGGTTAATTTACGTAGAGCAACTAATGAAAGAAGTGCAGTTAGACTGGGCTTCAGTTGGAAGTAATATCAGAAAAGTAATGTCATCGCAGCATGGGTCTAATTACTCAATTTTTAAACTAATTCTGAGGGCTTTTTAGTAAATGCCTGACTTAATAGTTTTAACATGCTTTAGTTAATCTATGACTCAGATGAAAAAGAGCAATTGTTTTTAAACATTATGACAAAGACCCCCTCCAGAAATGTATCCACTCAGTCACTTTGAGATGCTTTTCATATACAGCTCTCTCTTGTCTAAAAGCTCTATGCAGAGGTCAGCTGCAGCATAATCTGCACAAGCTTTTGAAAAGAGGCAGGGCAAATACTAAGGTCTACATGGTACTCTACAGGCTTAGGCATAAATGATTCCTAAGATACCGCTCAGCCCTACATTTCTGTGGTTATACAACCTGTAAGTTGTGTAAGTAAGGTTACTTGTTAGTTAAGCTGGAAGCATCACTTGTTAGTAGATGACTGTTTTAAAGTACATTAAAAATAATTACATAAAGAAATGACATTTCACGTTGTAACACTGTTTTTTTGGAAGTCAGACTGCTAGAAACTAATGGATGTTGCAGCACTTTGGAAGTGCCCTTACAGGGATTACTGCTTGCCCTTACTCTGTGAAGAACTTTGATGTGCGTTAGCTTGTACAGTGACCTCATGCCTTTAGTTGAAATCCCCTGGCTATGCTGTAACTTGCTCTCACTTGGAAATAACCATGTTTAAAAGAGAACACTATTTTCTGATCAGTATATATTGTGCTCCAGTGTGCAAACTGACACATGGTTTCAAGTGACAAGCACCAAAATCAAGCTTTACTTTGGTGTAGTAACTTCTCTGATCTGCATACACATTTCCCATATATACAAACACTTCAGTTGATTGCACCTTTTCCTGCTATCAAAGCTCTATTTCTGTTGCTAGAATTTCAGAAAACATAGCTACAAAATGAAGTATTTACGGTAGTCTGAATATTTCATCTTCCCTCAACAAATTTAACTGCCATCTGATGCCCATTTAGAATTTTCCTCGAGACAGAGTGTTCTCCAATTATTTAAATGTGCATTTTATTAGCAAGTGATAAACAGAGAATGGCTTATTCCAGGCAATTTCTGCTAGAATGCTGTGTGGCAACAATCTTAGCTACCTTTAATACTAGGAAAGTATATAATTATTTTCAATAATCTTGAACAGTCACAATCTCAAAGGACTACCCACATTACTGCTGTGGTTCCATTCCTTATTGACTCTGCACCAAAGCAGTTGCTTCCTCTGAATATCTTCTTGTTCATGAGCATTTACACATTTTCCTTTATCTTATCTATCTTCTTGAGATATAGCAGAGAGGATAGAAGTTCTTTGTTTTCTCTTGTAGTTATCACAGGCAAAAAGTCCAGGTAAAAACTCTTTTAAATATCCCAAGACCCGTTTTATCCCAAGACACAACTGTATAACAATTGCTGTAGTATCAGTGCTGTTGGTATCGTGACAAGCATTAGATGCAATTTGGGATCCACATATTGGGCCACTGAACAAGAACGGTAGTTCAGTGAATGGAGATGATATCCTGCTCAGTGAGTGGATAACCCACTCTGTCAAATTCCAGAAATAAATGATTTAACCAAACATACAGTCAGTTAATAAGAGCCGCAGTCATGGTGATTTTGGTGACATGAAATGCTTAAGATCAGCATATTCTACATTCATGAAGCAACCCAGAAGATAATTTCTAATTTGCTTAAGGATGAAACTAGTTATCTTTAGGAAGTACGATGAAGAAATCATCATACTACTTTCAGAGCTATTACTGTTTCTCCCTGAATCCACTGTGTTTCTCCATACAGACTGTGAAAACTGCAGACAATTTAAAATTGTTGAACTTTTGAAGTGCCTCTGGTAATTGTGTAACGAGAAAATCAAAAAGGATTCACAAATTAAAATCAAAACACAGCAAATAATACTGGGAATTCCAGAAATTATTCTTCTGCTCTTGTACCACCTTTTCTTCCACTCTCCCAGCACCAAAATGCACATCAGCAATCTCTTTTCAGATGGTTCCCTTGCCTTTTCTCTCCTTACTGGGAACCAGTGATAAAGCCTTGAAGCACAGCACAGGGAATAGGCACCGTAATCCTTTTAACAACCCCTCCTGGGAGATTTATCAAGAGACAGAAGCAGACTGTTACAGGAGGCTGGAGGAAACAACAAACATATCCTTGATTAACTTTATGCTGAAACCCAAGGCTGTGGAAATTGTGAAAGGTGAATGGTGCAATTCAGGAAGCTCAAAAGGTGAAACACGAGACACAGGTAATTCTCTTACCATGTTTTTAATGTATTACCATACAAAATTAACCCCTCTCTTAAACAATAAGCTCTGAACCACCATTTTGCTAGAGGTAGAAACATCAATTTCTGCCAGATATGAAAGCTTCTTGAATCTATAGCCATCTTTTGTATGATGACTTAAAAAAATTACTATAAATAGGCATGTATTTTTTTTTCCCAAATATATTTTCCCTAATGTTTAGTCAGTGATTCTTCCAATTACCAAGCAATTCATTCCCAACTAAAACATGCTCTTCCTCCACATTTTTTAATCCACTTGCATTTATATGAACACAGCTTCTGCCTATGACTAGAATCCACTGTTAAAGGTTCTTCTGACCTTTTAAATTACTATAGAAATACTGGTGGTGTGCTTCTTTCTCTTCATTTCCTATAATACATTACTAATTCCTAGTACCTTTTACTGTCAATTATGTGACGGAATTAGAAAAATAAAACCTTAATTGTGGAGTGAAAGTTGATGCAGCTATAGCACTCTGCAAATAACCACAGCTACTTGGAGTCTATTCACGCAGCAGAATACATTATGCTGTGCTCTGTGCATGCTGGAGTGTACTACAATGCTTGCTGATTATGGTATAATTGCCACAAGCCTTGCCCACACTCCACAGTCTCCAGTTAACGTTTGAGTTTTATATCACATAAAATAGAGCATGAGTACATTATGCATGTATAAAAGCAACTCAGATAATAGTGGTTATTACAATCACATATCCCTCAGTGCTTTAAAACATTCTTCTGTGAAGAAATACTTCTGAAATGAAGCTCATTTCCTCCTCCTTCCTCAACTGTCTTAATTATTCTAGAAACAGAAATTAATTTGAGGAAATATACTTGCATAATACCTATTTCACCTCATATTTTCACTATCAAAAACAGCAAGCAAAGGCTGAACTTTAGTAGAATATTATTAAAGTGTGGTTGGATCCAAGGGTTTTTAAAATTTGATTTACAAATTTAGATTTCTGTGAACCGCAGATTTCTTAAATATAAAAATTAAATTAATTAAAGTAAATTAGCTGATATCCTTAATAAATAAGAAAGTTTCAGATGTCTTACATTACTAACTTTTCAGCACTGGGTTTTCTGACTGCATCATGCTTAAAGAAAGGCCTTGTTCCATTGATGTGATAAAGAATAAGATTAATTTTTAGCAAGAACAATTTTTCACAATGCTTCAAGAAACAAAGCATCAGAAATACTATGACAAATCATAAAAATGTATTTCTATATTCTATGATCTCATAAAAATGTATTTCTATATTCTATGATCTTCCCCAAACTGGAAGAAACTGCAAGTCTCTCCATGCACCAATAACTTCACACCAAAGAGCACAAGCTTGTTGGTGACGATGCCACCAATGCAAATCTAGTGGTACAAGTGTAGGAACAGTAACATATAGTAAAGTGTCAGCTCACACAAGAAAATACAGATAATTATTTTTTTCCATTCAGTAAACAACGAACACCTACAAAGGGCAGAATTAACACAGAGGTAGAAGAACGCCGTTCCTTAACAGTGCTGTCAGAAGGGAGAAGGCAGTGATTAAAATCTACAATCCAGGAACCCAGACATTCCCAAGACATGCAACAATTTGTAACAACTAGCAGAAAAGAATATTGAAGGAGAAAATAATTCAGGCCTGTCAGATAAAGGCTGGGAGTTCATGATTCAGCAATGGTTCATAGTTAGCCCAAAGGTCAAATATGCAAGAAAGCTCAGACTGGTTTGTAACTGGATACATACAACCTGAAGCTGAAACCGGTGTAAATCATATTTATTTTTCAATGGTTTAATTAAAACATGTTAAAAACAATGTTCCTGTAAAATGAGCAATGTTTATGTTGGATGTTAAGAGTTTTTTTCAGATTGCCCTAAAATTGTAAGGACCGCTTGGTACTTTATTTAATTTTAATGGTATAGCACAGCTATATTAAGCTCTCATCTCTTTACAGGGGCCTAAGTGCTCTTGCAAAGCAGCGAGACTGAAACAAGAAAAAAAAAAAAGTTTATTTTTTCCTTTTGTAGATATTGTTGGACTGCATTTTTCCAGAGTCGGGTAAACAGTCACTGTGTCCTCTGATTTTCACAAAGGGAAAGGAGTGGTTGTCCTCTTGTAGCTGTCACAGGGAGGGCACCAGCTGAGATGATACTTTTACTTACTTTTGGCCACAGATAAATTATTATTCAGTTATTCACCACTGGAAATAGCTCTTCTAATAGTATGACACATTTTTAACTATATCGTCATGAATAGCAACACTGTAATTACATGTAAGAATTCACTGAAGTAAACATCTAATTTCTGAAGTGTCAGACAACAGGCAGCACCAGGCAGACTGCGGCTCCACATTTTAGTAGTAATCAATTCAACTAACAATAGAACTGATTGACAGGAAGCTCTATGCTATTAAAAGCCAAGCATAACAAAAAACAGATCTTCTCTAAGCGATGAAAAATGTATGGACCATCTACACTCTCTCCTCGTGTTATCTTCCTGCATGGAAAAATAGCACACAGCTGAAAGGCTGAAGCAGGCTCATTGCACCATCTTTAATTAACCTCCGAGTCTGAAGTATTGCACAAAAGAGCATAACCACCAGACAATTTCTATACTACATTTTTTGTGAGCTAGTATTCCTGGGTCCAGAAAAAACTGCAGAGGAATCTTCACAAACAGAATTTCTTAGTTAATAGCAGCAAGTATTTGCTATTAGTTTAATTTCTACAGTTAAGAAGCTAGCTGTAATCATCACCTAGGTTGTGCAACTGTGATAACAGTGGCAGAAGCAGGCACTAATTTTTGCTGTCCCCATAAACATTATTCTTTAAAAACAAAACAAAACAACAACAAAAAAACAACTGTGGTTTGTTGCAGCTCTGGTACACAAAGGCTAGAAAAGTACACAAACAACGAATAGACAAACTGCTATGGAAACACAGTTAAATTAATACAGAAGCTCCTTTTCAAACTGAGTTGTGAAGTGTGTTTTTCCCTATTCACTATGTATTCACACACTGAGAAAAAAAATGAAACAAAATCCACTAGAGCAGCAAGAGGAGCAGCTACAGAAAAACAATTGTAATAACCTGTAACTATTGTCTTGTCCTCCTGACCTTAAAGGTTCACTGCCATTTCTCCATGCAGCAAGAATAACCTGAGACATTCCATCTTTCTATGACATGATGAACGAGCTTCGATTAAAAGTAGCTAAAAGAAGAAAAGTTACTAATGTGTTTTATACAGTCACTGATCAGTTCCTGACATGTAATATTTCATTTGCTTTAGGACATTAAGAGATGTTGTGTACCTAAAAACAACAGCTTGTATGATAGTACATCTATCATTACCTGCATCACAAAAACAAGAAGGACATGAATTTGTTTCTGCCTGTTAAAGTCTAATTACCTGTAAAATCATTACTTGGCACTTTAACAAATTGGCACAGTCAACCTAATGATCCTTAACATATTAAAATTTGCAATGTGTTTCTGCTTGCTGCCTGCCCAGACCACAGTAAATGTTTGCTGGTTCAGATGACATCATAGCAAGGGTCAGATCTGAATTTTTTCTAAGTACAAGTAATTGCAATATTGTCACTTGCTATAGTACCTGTATTATCTTATCAGTCCTACAGCTTGGGATGAAGCTATAGAGAGATCTTGTGGCCTTGTTCTCTCATTACAAATGCACTAAACAATACCATCCTACATAGCATTCTTCATCAATAGTTGGACTGACATACAACAATTATGTTTAGGTTACGGCCTTTCAAGCAATGCAATATCTGGTAGTATCATCCACAATAGCTTACTATCAGGTTTTTAGTACTTAAGATACTCACGCAGGAGAACTCACATGATGAGCTGCAGCACTAGTCCTCCTGACCATCCTCCTTTAGCTCTGTACACTGATTTATTTTCTTCACAGCAACTTCTAGCAGTCCCAGAAATATGGCTAGACATAAAGTGTATTTTTTTTCCACTGAAATCACAATTTTCTTCTCTGTAGCCAGAGGCAAGGGAGAAAAACAAACCTCCTTAGAACAAAGATAAGTGCTGAAATTCGTGTGAGTCAGCATACGCTATAGTACCTAGGAGATAACTTTCTACAGCTATTGATAGCAACTCTCAAAAGTCAGATGTATTAAAGTTCAATGCTGGGATATTTTCAGGCATGGAAAGCTACATGAAAGTAATGTATTGACTCCAAATGAAGTTTTCTGCTCTGAAGTCATGTAGAGAGAAACTAATCAGATATTGAAGGGATACAACTTTGCAGGTGCTTTGCTGTGAGTAAATACACATGCCATCTCTTCTGAATTCCAAAAATTGTGAAGAGTCTAAGTTTGTTCTTAAAGCTTTCGTATTACCTGGTACAGTAGGGAAAAGAATAATAAAACTCTGAAGTAGGTACATAGTCTGTTTCTGAAAGAGAGGTCATGATATGGAATCGGATGCTATCTCCTTGAAAAATAAGCCCTTTGTAAAGATTCAGAAGTACATGCTAAGAATGACTAGTCAATGATGGTATTAATTACAAGTATGCTGTAGTGTACCCATGTAAGCCTCCTCCTCGACGTTACAGTTGACCACGGGTGGTCAGTCTTCTACAAATAAATACTTTTAGAGAACATTACAGTATATAATGTGTGAAATAACAGAGACAAAGTATCAATAAAAGAAAGAAAAATCAGAGTAGATTTTATTTAGCTTTTAACATGATAGATGTTTGCTCTGTCAACAGAGTAAACATCAAGAAGAGATTATAAATGACCTGGTGCATACTAAGCAGTCATTCTCTCTTATTTTTCTATTAACTCTTTTGAATAGGAAGAATTACGCTGTAACAAGAAAAATGAACTAGGAAATGGAGGTTCATCACACACACTTGCACTCTCTTCCACCAATCTGACTGAACAGACTGCAGTTATATTAACACTGCTATTATAAAAATATAATATGGTAACGTGAAAAATGATATGAAAATGTGACCTGCAAGAGGCATAAAAGAATACAAACAATATTGAAACTATAAAGTTGTTAAAATTGTTAGTAAATCAGACTGTCTCACTAATTTGTACTCTTTTTTTTTTTTTTTTTTTTTTTTTTTTTTTTTTTTTTGTAAGGTCTTAGATAAACAGGTACCAGATGCATCTTTCTCACTTCTGTTCTGAATGGAAGATTTATGTTTATAATTATGTGGAGTATATAGTTCAAATCTGTGCTCTCCTTCAAAAGAACTGAAGTGTCTGATTATTACCTAGTCCCAAACTCACAAGAAAAAAGAATAATCTGGAAGTTTTGTTGTGTATTCCTCCTCTTTGCAGATATAACAGCCCCTGAGAGTCTAGAACTGCCCTACTGGATAGATGATACTTACACAGAGTATGTTTATTTTATTGGAATTCTACTGCTAACTCCTATACAGCTTCATCCTAGGGGTTGAAATGCTTCTGGAAGCTACAGCTGCTAAAATGAATGCCTTCACTGTGCTGAACTGCTTATTAGCAATATCTACTCAGGACTAATGCTGAAAATGTCTTCAGGAAAACTAATTTCAGGCCGATACTCCCGTCTACCAAACGTATAAAAATTGTCTGCATTCCCAGCATGAGTTTTCTGGTTGGCCTGGGAAGGTTACACATAAAGAAGCACAAGCATTTTCTGGTCTTACAGTGTGGAATTACAGCAGTCTTTCATAAGTTACATTTCAAAAGCACAACATGAAACTTGCAGGCACAGAAGAGTCCTTAGAACCTGGCTATGTTGTAAGCAAGAGCTCTGTCCAAATGAAAGTGATAAAAGAAAGAGAAGGAAAATGTAGTAAAATATCCCAGAACCAAGTATTCCAAGACATCAGTCCTCACTTGTGGACTACTACAGTTTGAAAGAAGAGGAATAATATAATATGTTTATATCAAAAGACATAATTAAACCAAAGTCAGTAGAAGACACTGAAGATCAAATAGCTCCTTAATGAAAGCACCAGAGAAACCCCTTAACATTTCAAAAAATTAAAGCTGACAATACTGCATATAACCTTCTAAGGTTTCTGTGATCTTTGTTTAGTCATATACAAATGAAAGGGAGAGAAAAAATATGCTGTTAGCATAAGTAACTTAGTTTTCTTCTGAGTTATTTTGAAGATACCACTCTATAACAGTCATCTTCAAATTAGAAAAAGAAATGTTAAATATTTTGAAAGACTGAGTTTAAGATAACAATTCTGGTATTTAATCAATCCTTACACTGACATATTACCAACTTATCTCCTAATTAAAACAAGACAGTATCTTGATCGACAATTAATCACAGGCAGAAACATCAATATATGAGGGTCATTATGGGATTGGATTTGTAGCCTTCATAATTTTTCATTTCTTCTTTATCTTTTCTATAATAAAAGTCATTCTATAATGACTTTTTATTATTATATGATTTGTATAAAGTATTAACATACTTTTACCCTTTCTATGCTAGCCATAGTCTTCCTATATCTGTAATACTAGAAATGTCTCTACAGACTTCTACAGGTCAGAATTTTATTCTACCTATGTACCAAGATTAGCCCTGAAAGAACAACCCAGGTCAAAAAAAAAATGGGTGTGTTCACATGCACCCCATGCCTCTTATCACAGAGGAAAGGAAACTGGAAAATGTACTTCTACCACTAACTATGGTATTCAGACTGGACTAGTGACAGACCAAAGCAAAATCCCCTGAAACATATACAGGGACATTAGCATTAACAATTTTTCTCTAGAGATCTTCTCCTATTAGGATATGCTACTTGCTAATGTAGCCATAAAAGTTCAATTTTCCAGTATCTTAGCTGGAGATGCTGCAGAATCCCTTTCATAAAGGTCAAGTATAACTTAAGGTAGCTTTTTTTGCCATCTGTTTCTACTAAAAGACCATTCTGTCAGTCAGACAAACTCAATTATTAATGACCAGTTTACATCCAATTGTTCTTAAGCTAACATTATTCTTCATAAATCTCTTTCCTCCATTTCTACTGATTATCTTTGTTGCATTATGATAGATATTTAAAGGGCATGCTTTTTTTTTCCTTTTCACATTTTGGTTTTGTTCCACATGTCTAGCATTTTGTATTACACTTTAGGAATCATGAATTTTCACCAAACCTATTTCTAGATGTGGTAGAATATTTGTTCCTACAGCTGTACATGTTCATCTTATAATTAGGACAAAATAATTTAAATTCAGAGAAGAGGCTGACATTTTTCTTGGAGCATTCTGCTTTAATGTTATTTGTACTTTCATAAGAAACCAGTTCCTGCTGAACAAGATGAGAGTGGTACAGAGTCTCCAAAGGGGCTCTTTTTGTAACCACTTATGGAAAAACTTACTCATGGGAAAGGCAGAACATTATAATGGATTTAAAATGTTCAAAATGGGAAAGCAACAAATGTGTACGTGACATCTAATGAAATAGTATACTTTATGAAAATTTCAGAAAGAGAACCAATTCTTCAGTGTTCCCTCCTGAACTGTAAAAAAACTACTGGAGGTGAATCCCAGGAGTAACACAACTTCTGGCACTATTTCTTAATGTGCTGGGGAAAGACAGGAGAAATCCAGAGTTCAGGATAAATCAAATATCAGAGCAAGGAAGAGATTTTCTGACTGGGAATTATCTTGGCATTGAGAGAAGCTCTTTTCTACACATAGAAACATTTTAAACTCTGTAAGATTTATTACTTATTACTAAGAGTTTGGTCATTACTGATTAATTTAGAAGCTATTAGACAGTTCGCAAAAAAACAAAATGTCCTCACATTTCTAAAAGGAAGTACTGCTTGGTATATCATGGAAATATTGTGAAATTAAGTTCTTTTCTCTAGATAAGTACACATGCCTCTAACACTAAGAATCAGTCTTTTAGAGCGATGGGAGACTAACACTTAGATGTATATATACAGAGATCAGAGAAAAAACAACAGAAACTTGTTGCCTCAGTTGGGGTCAGTGAATAATAAGAATAAATAGGAATAATAATTTACTTCCAGAATAACGTAGAGCTGGGAAAACTGCTGCCCATGTACACAGGCACAGCTCCTTGCTATTTCATTTCTATTTTGCTGCAGCAATGAGTTCAGGCTTGTAGGCATTAAGACACGCAATAAAGAAGCTGAAATTTTGAAGTCACATTGCCTTCTACTTGGGAGTCTGACACAGAAGGCCACAAAGAAGAAAAATCATAAGGTCGAGAATGAAGCCATACTAATAGTGTGCTAAAAGCTAGAGGCAGACTATTTCCACTTGAATTTTGAGTCAGAAAGGTCCCATTCCTATCATTTCTATGATTACCTATATTTTTCTCTAGCAATTTAGAGCTAATATGATAGATTGATGACTGGATATTTTTCCTTCATTTCATTTGGTTCCCTTAGTGTCCATTGTGTTTGATCTCTCTCCTTCCCCTGTCATTCACTGCTTCCCCTCCATGTTCACAATTATTCTCTGCAGAGCACTTCACTGGATATTAATGCATTCATTGCTTCTCAAATTCATATCACAATCTTAAAAACAGATGAGCATTACACTGAATAAATTGATCAAAGGTAATATTCTGTTTGCAGCTCTGTATTTGAACATGCTTCTAGCTAGCTAGCATTTAAGAATAGAGAATCACAAGAAGCTTATCCAGCTAGTAGAGGTTGTGGTTCAAGAAACTGGAAATACAAGCTTTGGGCTGCTTCTGGAAAAATATCAAGATGAACATGCTGGGAAAACATTCATCTTCAATGACTGATTTTCCTAAAGCATCAAGTGTGGCCACACTACTGATTCTAAGATTACTGCCAATGATGAACACCACAAAACAACAGCTCTGACCCTCAATGTATCTCAAATGCATGCTGTGCTGCAACATGACCATTTTCACATTTTTCAAAAGAAAAAGTAGAAGCCACATGACAAAGAAAAAGAAAAGAGCTGTGTCATTGCAGCAAGCGGTTTTAATAGTTGGAAGAACAATGTAAAGATCAGAAAGTGTCACAATGAAAGGGAAATGGAGGTAAGAGAAGAATCTTTGTTTTACAGACTGATCTACTACATCAAAAAATAAACTACCTTTCAATAAGTTAATTCTTGGAAATCTGCTTTCTAAAATGAAAGCAAGATTGCACATGGTGCTAAGAAGGGAGTATGTCTCCTGTTACATAGAAGTACTTCAGCACATGCCAAATTTCATAATCTATCTTTGATATTGCTGGCAGCGATTATCATAACACGCATCCCTATCACAACAGCTCCACATGTGATATTTCCTAATTTGCATAAATTTACATTGAGGTTTCAGCTCATGTGTTTCCACACAATTGGTTCAGCATGAATCACTGAGATGAGGTGTTACAAAAGTTATTTTACGTGTAATGACTTTCATATTTATCTGCATTTCAATCACATCAAATACTTTGATCCTTTGCCACATACGAAATGTCAGCTCTTGGTCTTGCTCTTGAACTTTTATTAGATCCTTCAAGAAAAGGTCAAGAAATATAAATAGTGTTGCATTTAATTTTACTTGTTCATTACTATTATTTGTTAGTAAAATAAGTACTTAGTTTTCAGTCCTTGGACAGAAGCATTTGCTCTGATTTTATACACATGAGCAGGAAAAAACAGTAATGAAGTTCTTTAATCACTATTAATGTGAATTAGTTAGAATTCTTTGTTACAATATTATTCCTAATTTATTCATACTACCTAGAAAAAATAGTATTGATTGGAACCTGAGGTACACACATTCGTTAAAGGCAGCACAACTATCTATTTATATATGTATATACACAGAAATTATATCCTGACTACAAATCTCCATACTGGCTTCTCTGTGCTGCTTCCCTGAGCTGACTGCCCCAGGGTAAGGGCAATAATTCTGTGTACTGCCAGTTTGGAATAGCAATAGCTAAAATGGCATCCTAGTATTAGCCATATCACTGTATTTCACACTGGAGATATATAAACTGACAGTACTAAGTCATTATCTGACCTAACTGAAAATTACCATTGAATTTACATGTTTAGAACTGTGTGATTTAAAAATGAGTCTTTGTTCCCTATTAATTTGCTGTCCTTATAGATAGCTAGGAAAAATGGGGTGCAGGAAGTCACCCTATCTCATTTTCCTAGGAAGAAACTGAGGAAAAGTTGCATTCCTTCTGCTCTCCTTACCTCTGCCTGGGTATGGAAAAGCACAGGAGATATATGAAGCCAAACTACAATCTGTAGTTTTATAAAATGAAAGAGAAAAAAAATCATACTTCTGATCTGTCAAATGTACAATAGGTTTCACAATAACTAAAAGATTTACTAGTCATTATAAGTTTAAAAAAACAGTGATACTTTTTCCAAAAGACACTCCTTTAAAATATAGGTATGTATACATTAATCAAGTTACATAGTATCAACTTTCTTAATTGGAAGTTCTTATGAAGGAAATACGGTACAATAAAACAATTCATACTATCAGATACTATATTTAACAACATTTTAATCAAGAAAACCTGGATATCCAGGAGCAAGCTTTCTAGATCATACCAAAGAAATTACATTGTACATTCTTCCAAATTTGATTAAATGAAGAGATAAAATTAGTGCATGTTATCACTGTAGTCTATTTTTATTAAAAAAATTTTATTAAAAATAACTTTCCCAACATGAGCAGTAATCCAGAAATCTAAATTTAATTTAATTTACTTGTCATCTAATGAAAATACTGTCTTCTAAAGTATTGTGATTCAACACAGCAGTTTTTCCCATTTCCTTTTGGTTTAGACTGTACTCTTTATTTCTCAGAGGACAGATTCACATAACAATGCTTTATTCTGCAAAGTACTCCAAATGATGATGATCTATAAAAAAAAGTTATTATTCCTTTCCACCAAACAAAACCAAGGTAGTGGATTTTAAAATCCACGTTTACTGTTACTCATAAACCACAAAAGTCACAGTGCATGTTAAATCTCAAGCATTCTAATTCTATTTGCATAATAGAGCAAAAAAGATTTGATATAGACCAAATTCCAATTTATACAATAATGAATTAATAATGAAATAATAAATAAAAAAATAACTCATTCAGCTGTTAAAATTAACTAGATATGGAATACTTGAGTTTACTGAAAGTCTTTCCTTTCCACAAATAAGGATTTGAAAGTTATTTAAAAAAAAAAAAAAACAACACACAAAACAAACAAACAAAAAAAAACAAAACAGAAAATTCATACCTATTAAATTATAAAGAATGACCTAGCTAATGGAAGTTTAATTAAGCATGTACTCCTGACACAATATTTTAATGTTTTACATTGTTTATTCCAGTGCAGAGAGACTTGGTTTTAATAAATTGACAAAGATTTCTCTTGTCATGAGTTCTGCTAGTCCTTAATTGAAAATCATTCATTATACTTACTAGAACTTGCAGTTAAAAAGGGGAGAACTGCCAAGTAGCTCACTAATCACAATAATTAAGTAGACACTAGAGCACAGGGTTATTTATTTATTCAGTGCAGATTTAACATTAATTTCTTTAAAACTAATACTTCTGGAATTAGTTTAAAACAAGCAGTGATAAAATAAAGTATTGGGACATAGATTTCTCCATTTAAATACATCTCCACATCTGATTTCACAAAGAAAGAAAAAGTAAAGTATTTTAAGCAAGAGAAACCAAATAACAGATGAATTTCAGATTTGGATTTGTATCCTTAAATGGATCATTCAAGACAATACTCTTAAAACAATATTTCAGCCTGAGTATTTCTTGCCCTACTCTGCCAGCATTTTTTTTTCCAGTTCTACCATCTCTTGAGGCAGCTGGTACTATAGGTTTGTTTACTTTTAAGGGTATTTGCAAACCAAAATTGCTAGGAGGACATGTGTAATCAAGTGTAATCCTTGATTATATTCTCAATGTGAAATAAATTAACAAAGCAAGCAGTGGAGATCACAAGAGAAGGAAAAGAGTCAGACCTAAATTGCTGGGTTTTTGTCTAATGGACACCTTCCACTAGACCAGGTTGCTCAAAGCCCCATTTCATTTATGCACAGGAAGTTGAGATGATTGGGAAATTCACTGCCAGAACACACTTCTAATCCAGGCTAAAGTGCATGTATACAGACCATAACTATAAATAACTGGTGTGGAGAAGTAGATGTGGAGGTGTGTAAGGAAATGGAGCTAAGGGCCTATGGATTTCCATTTACTTTGTACTAGCTCTAAGATTGCTTCAAAAGTGCAGTCCTACTCTGAACTAAAATACTCGACAGATGCAGCCTCCTATCATCTCTACTTGTAAGTACCTGGCAGCAGCAAAGTGAAATTTCAATTTGTTAAAACTTTACATATCCCCATAAAAAAAGCTGTAATAAATATGACAAAATTTGTAAGAATCTTACACTGATTAAAAAAAAAAAAAAAAAAAAAAAAGCATGACATATAAAAAAGTACATATTTCTGAGAACTCCTTAAAATCCCTTAAAAAGGTTTTGATTTAAGGATATCTTTCTGATATTGCAAAGCACACAGAAATCATCTTTGTTTTTCACATCATTTTGGAACTTCCGTGTTTTTGTTTGTTTTTGCACAAAATGCACCAACTAAAAATGACTGTAGCGATGCAGTTGTCTTCAGAGTGTCTTCTTTTATTTATTAAATAAATAAACCTATAAGTTCCTTTTCACTCACATTAAGGTGAAAGGTTGGATTGTATACTGCTGCCTTTGCTTGTGAACATAATAGAAATACACTATTTTTACTTGTACAGATCTCAGTCTTTGAGCTCTTTTCATGATAAATTGAAAGTTTAACTAAATGGATGATTCCAAATGAATTTCCTGAATGAGGGATGTTTAAGTTTTGCAGATGAGGCCCACACAGAACAAGAAACTCCTGAAGAACTTAAAACAAAAAGTTGGTAAATTGGTTTATTTGCATGTGAGTGTAAGAGATGTCAGAACTTAATCTTTGCTTTAAGTGAAAATATTCAGCAAACCACTACCTGTGGAGCTGATGGAGCCCTTTGTAGATTGGGTCAAGCTAACCTTGAAATAGTGATTAGATGAAATTAATAATGTATTTGCTCCTGTAGTTCCAGTTTTTACATACTTTAATATAGAAAAGGCCATCTTCAGTGTTTTTATAGACTAACCAAGAACACGTATTAGCACAGCAGTATGTCTGGTTGCAGCAGAAATACAATTATGTAAATTAGATGTGTGTTCCCGGAAGACTGCTAATAGAATGATTGACCTATATACCATTTAATTTGTTCTCATGCTTTCTCTTTATTGTCTTCCAGCCACACCAGAAATTAAAACTTGTTAAACTGCATTGCTCCCCAATTATATATCAAAGGTGCTTATGTCACTTTGTGTCAAAAGCAATTAATAGTTTGCATACTCTTTATCCCCAGCAATGCACCAAGTAGCTTTTCTTAAAACAAAACAAAACAAAACAACAATAAAACCAGCAGTGTCTATACAGACCCTGTATATTAAATATGTTGGGAAAAACTCAATGTGTAGTTATTACTGCTGTCAGTTTTTTTTTGTTGTTTGTTTTAAATAAACATTCTAAGGAAGTGGTAATAGGTGAAAAAGAGGAACTTTTCTTAAAAACAAACAAACAAACAAAAAAACACTAGGTAAATAGGAAAATTGTTTGCTACTCTTTCATGAACTGAGCTAGCATCCAGACTGTTGTTTCTATTTAAGAAGTAGACTTCAATCTAGTTCTTTATGAAAATTCTGTTATTGCATCAGGGGGCACTACAAAGTTATATATTCTGTCCACCATCAAAGTTCAGGTAGAATAAGAAAAAAAAAAAAAATCAGTAGGTGCCAGTGGGCCATTGGTTAAGCTCTCATACTTTATGAGTAGGTTATTTTCTAGATCTTAGGAATGTGTTAAAACCATGTTTTCAGTCCAATAACCCAATAAACATTTGAAGCCATGTTAAAGAAGTTACTAAAGGAGATATTAAACACAATTAATTCTAGCTCCTAGCTAGAAAACAGCTTTGCCCTTAAAACAGGTGAGTATATCTCCTCAACAGTGTGGCCATGCATATCCAGTGAAGAGCTGCAAGTTACTTTAGGAACAAATTTGTATAGATTTCAGCTGGAATTTCTGCAATCTTCAGTGACAGAACACAGCTTTTTCCAAAGGACAGAATGCTTTTAATTTGTTTCAGAAAAGTACAACAAAACATTTCCACAAAGCTAACAGTACCACAGAGATCAGACTGCTCAGTGTGAACAGAATCCGACAGCTTTATGATATGCTTTGCACCACCTCCCAGAAGACTGGGTACAGAGGACTATTTTCCAAAATAAACTTGGTGTTAAGCTAGTGCTATATAGGGTTGTGAGTAATCAGACCTATTTATACTGCCTACAGCCACAGACTCACCAAGAAGAGAAAGCAGAAAGCTATGTAAAGGTCATGCAATTTTTTCATTATCTTTGCTTAGTGTTAAATAACAAATTCTGGATGAAAGTGAACAGAACAACCTGATTGTGCAGGGTATAGCAATACAAGGAGATCAAAAGTATAGTTCTTTTAATTCATCATTTTCCAAGACCCTAGCAGCAATATTTAGGACCACCTCCCTTTCAAGAGCTCTCAAAGAACATTCAGCCCTTCTGAATCCTAAATAAGGCTTAAAAAAGTTGTCTGAATCACACAATATCTTCTGAGGTGGAACAGGTCAAGAAACAAAAGCAGTGAAGTGGGTGCAAAATTCTCTCATGGTCTGGAAGCCTACAATAATGAACAGCCAATTAGTTTTTCAAAAGGTGTTCACATTTTGACATTTTAAAATTGCTATCATTAAAATTTGTGCCTAAGAGTGATTGCCAGCTTCTGAAAAACAAAGTATTTGCTGAAGGTATTTTTTAACCCATTTTTGTGTGTGTTTGTTTATAGTAAATTTGCTTTTCTTAAGCTGTAAATATTTGATGGGGAACAAAGTAAAAAAGTGAGAAGGACATGTAAATGCTTATACTAAACTGTAAGGTTCAGCATCCATCAGAAGGTGAAGCATCATGGCACTGATCTGACAGCAATGCACATTAATGCACTGCAATGATAATATTCAAGTTAGATAATTACAAAAGTTTTTCAAGGACATCTATGTGTGTTTTTTCCCCAATCTGTATTTTTAAATGCAATACTGAGACTTTTTCTCTGCATCACACAATACAACAAACACAGTAGAGCCTCCAGAGAACTGTGTGCATGTAATAAGAAATTGAAGTGTTTCACCTTGATTGAGCTATGCTTTGCTGTAGATAGTCTTTAATTGAGTTTGACAAATTCCTCCCCAATTGCAAGTGCTTTTATTCATGCTTCAGAGATGTTGTGTCAGGTGAGCTTTGTGATCTCCCACTGAAGTTTGAGAGAATCTTAACTGAAGTCTTTTATTTAATTCATAATATTCTCTTCTTAAACAATTACATTTAGAAGTAAAGATAGCAAAGAAGGCTTCCACAGTTAGGGCAGTGCTGGTGCACAAGAGAATGTATTACCTGACTTCTGAAGAGAAGTTTTATGTAGGTACTGAGCAAAATAATTTTGAGTGCGCTTTTTATTGTTTTCAAGTTCATATTTGGACAGATCTTGTGAACAGTTATATAGCTATGAACCTTGATTGTTAAACATGAATAAATATGAGTAAAATGAGCTCAGGCTCATGACCTAACATATCTTGTTTTTCATTATCATTTGTTTGCAGTTTAAAGACTAGACAGTAGGTTGAAGACAAACTCTTTTCTATAAAAACACATAACTTTGCATCTGCTTGGATTCAGTCATAATTGTTTGTATTTCTTGTGCTGGAAGTAGACAAAGAAAATACCAAGTTTTTGTTGTAGTTTGTTTTTATTTTTTCCCCTGATGAAAAGATAGAGATACAAAAAGGACAAGGTAAAGAAAACATTGTGAGCACCAGTAGCAAGGACTGAAAGACCTATGCACCCAGTCCCATCACTGTAATGACCCTTGCATAAAAGAAAAATAAGCTGGAGTAAAACTAAAAGACTATTGCAGAAAGAGTATATAAATCCTTCCTTGAAGAAAAGCAACCAAGTTTTATTTCCTTATACCTCCCTTATCTTTTAAGATTTCTGAAGAAGCTATAAGACAGGTCTTTTCATATTACTGGGTGGTCTCAGCATTTCTTTGTCTTTCTGAACATGGTAACACGAGCAGCATTGTTGTGACACTACCAGGACATATTTGTACCACTTATCGATTCCACTATTGTTACATTAGCTGCCCTCAAATCAGTGGTCTTGACACATTTTAAAAAACTGAGGAAAATCAGAGCTACTTTTGAATAAATCTAATTCTGCGCAATTTTGGACAACTGCATTTCAGCCAAAACTACTTAATCTCATTTTATATTCTCACTTTCTTGCTCAAGATATTTATATATTATCTCACAAAGCTAATAAGGACACAAACAACTTTATATCTGTCTATATCTATACAACAATGCCACAGATAAGAGAAGGAAGACAGATCAAATACATGATCATGCTCGGTCAGTTGGTTGGGAGAAGCTGTTATTGCTCTGTGAAATGTAGGCACTTGCCCCTAATTCAGGGTGAATCTAAAGCCATTCTTACCCAGTCACCTTTCTTTATCTTTTTTCCCTCAGGGTAAGTAGCAAGCATCTCCAGTTTTTCAGATGCAAGAATAGATGTTTCTTAGTTTAATTATACACAGAAATTTAAATTTTTGATTCAAACTCTAGACGGTATACATAACAAGCCTTGTTGGATAATCTCTCTTCCTATTCAGTTTGTGTTCTATGACCTGTCCTAATTATTTATGATATTCTGAAGACTCAGCGGATATTGATTGATTAGGTTTATAAACATATAGAGTGACCAGTGGGATATACAGGCACTGAGATATGTTGCACAGTCAGGAATAGAAATAAGCTTCTTCAAAAAGTGAATGGTATTTGATACTGCAGGAGAAACTTGAGAGGTCTGAAAATTTTAAAGTATACCATCACAAATATGAGGTTAATAATTACACATACATTAAGCAAATCATTTCATGTGTCTTTGGTATGTGATATTTGATGATCTATTGTATTGTGAAGCAGTATTATTCACTCATTTCAGATTCTGGTCCCTCTATCCTGTCTGGTGATATTTTTTACTTGGACACCAGCAGAACATATCAATGAACAGCTCAAACATAGGACACAGTTGTTAATGAAATATTTCCTCTTATACTTCATATTTCATGAAATGCAGCAAGTCCACAAAAAAAAAAAAAAAAAAAAAAAAACCAACAACAACAAAAACAAACAAACAGTTGAAGGAGATATCAAAACAGGTAAAGGAGATATTACTTCAGAGGTCAGTGACAGATATCCAAATGGCTAGCTATTAACTGTAGGTACTTCAGAAAGAACCTAGTGCCTTAGGTCAGCAGCTCTGTCAGCAGAGAGGTGAGCTCCTTTGCTGGGCACCTGTGGTCAGCACACACATGTTCAATTCCTATTTCATTCTACCCTCTGGAGGAGCATGCTGCTTTCTCTCATCTGAATTCCCACACAGACTATGACACTTTAATGCATTTCTCATACCTATTGAAAAAAAAACTTTCTTGGTATGAACTCTTGGCTCAGACTGAAAAGTATTTGTATTGGGAGAGAAGCATTTCAGACACTGAAAATGTAAATGGAGATAAGCAGAAGAAAATGTCACTCAAATGCATCTGAGAGAAAAATCATTTGACAAGATAGATTCATTAATTTTTAATTTTGTCAGTAAAATGATTTTCTGTCCTGTTTTTCAGGCATTCACACCTCTCAATCTAGCAAAGATGTAATTTTCAAATATTGGCACAAGCTTCCTCCTTGCAAGAAAACACTGACAGAAATGCAGCTGTAACTGCATAACTGCATTGGCATAAGCCAATGACATCCATAATGTTGGTATTTATGTCCTGAGACACCTGGCTCTAAAATTATATTCACGTTACATGTTCTGAATAGGTCAATTACATCTTACTGACATGTCAATAGAAGCAAATACTACATGCATGTCTGCGATCGATGATATGTGCATAGATTTCTAACACGAACATCAGACCTGCTGTGAATGCAGTACAAGTACAAATGCATGCTTAAGCACCAGAGGAAACAGCAGAACAGAGCTGAAAGAACAGCCAGTATTGATACTGAAGGACATGGGCATCATGGAAGTGGCGCCCTGTGGGCATTCTCAGAAATTGCATGGAAGATGTTCCTGTTTCAAGGCCTCCACTCTGATAACACTGCACAGGACATCAGAAAGGCTACTCAACAGGAAAGGTGACAGACATTCAAACAAGTGAAGACCAGATAGTGGTTAGCAGCCTGCCCTAAAACTCATGGGAAGTGGACTCAGGCAAGATTCAGAGACAGAGGACCACGACTGATGACTCCAACAAGATACAATCAATCTGTCTAAACATTAGCTTGTTGCCAATGAGGAGGAACTGAAGGGACACAGGCAGTGCTTGCGAGCTGGCATCCCTCATTGGCCACGAGCACTCAGATGATTCCTGTCAGACTACTCAAATGCATACACCATGCCAGCACTTTTGGGTTCATACACGTAAGAACAGAGCAGATAAAAATCAACTTGCATAAAGATTTTATAAAATATGATAATTTTCCCTTGCCATAAGATCTTGCATTTAATTTATTACAACAGTTTCCCTGCAGATAAATTCAAAGTATTTTTATTTTTGCTGTGTTTTCCTATTTCCTAAGCACACCATGGCATTTGGGAGGTATTAGTAGTAACACTTATAGTGAAGTTTAAGCCAAGTAGTTGTTTATTAACTGCAGTGTCACAGTGTAGCTAAAACGTTGTGTGAATTGTAGATGTGTAAATCAGGCCATTATCTTTGTTAGAGTATTATAAGTCTTCTTAAGAAAAAAATAATCCCACTGATTTATGCAACTCTAATTTCAAATTTTGAATATTCATAACAATCCTCATAATCTGTAGGCAAAACATACCCCCAATAATTCACAAATCGTTTAAAATAATTGGTACATCATGGTGCACTGGAGGATTTTCATTCTGTGATCAATAATTGAACAGTTAAATGGGTAAAATGTGTCAAATAAATTATTCATGCTAAGCTTCTCACCCAGTGCAAACTTCAAAGAACATAGTCACTTTCTGCTCCTTTAAAAAAGTAACAGCGAATTCACAGCATCAGTATTTCAGATCCCACAAGAAGGAGGTCATGTTTAATATGTTGCGGGAAACATACAGGAAGTAATATATGGTTCAGCATAAACCACATAAGCCAGGGATAAATAGACAACAGCAAATTTATCAACTAACACAATATTGATAGCTTCAGTGCTAATATATAGTATTTGTCCACTAATATAATCAAGTCAGAGTTGAATCTAAAAATCATACTTCACAGAAGGCCCAGACAATGCTACACAAACACTCAACACTCAAATACACAACAAGCAAACACTCTGCAACATATAGACTAGCTTCTGACATTCATTTCTAAAGGGAGGAAAAGAAACCAACTCCAAAACCACAGCATATTTTTTAGTTCTTCAGCTATCAGTATGAAATGTGATGGCTTCAGACAACAGAGGTAAGGTTGCTTTCAGTTACAGACAACCTTTCTCTCTCTTTTGCAAGGGATCTTTTTCTTATAGAGATGCATCAGAGTTTTAGAATCATTGCTTCTAAATCAGAAGTGTTTACTGTCTCTCAGCTGCCTCTCTGCTCTCAAAAAAAAAAAAAAAAAAAGAAAAAAGAAAAAAAAAAGGCTATTAAAAATCATTATCTACAGACCATATAAAGAATGCTGGAGCTCTATGTTGTGGGCTCCAGATTATTATTTTTTTTAAACTGACCTTGAGAACAATTGCAAATACCATCATCTGTCAACTAAAAATTACATTTCAAAACAATAGTATTAATAGAAGAAATAACTTGTCAATGAAGATTAACAGAATTCCATTAGAAGACAGGGACTTTCTAACTTTATTAAATCAGCTTCCTAGAAGCAAATGGTGTTAGAATATCATCTAACTGAATATTCTTGTGCATGTGTTGAAGATTTATTTTTTATTAGCTCAATATATTAAGGCTCCAGTAATACTCAAGAATTACCATCCTGATTTCTTATCAGAAATGGTATAGAGCATTCAAGTACTACACTTTAATGAGTGATTTGCTAAGAAATATTCATATTCTAGAGAAGAGGAGAGACTATTAAATTTTCTCAGTTTTTAAATTCATTTTGGGAAAGAAACAACACTGAACAGAAAGCAGAAGTGAAAATATAGAAGACCTGTATGGTACAGCACAAGCTCCAAATAAATCACTACACCTCTGAAAGCACAGAAGTTTCCCCTCACCTGACCTCCATGTAGTCTCTCTGATGAGTAGAAGATAGAAGAAAATGATGGATATTCTTTCATCCTTGCTATTTTCTATTTCATACTCTGGAACTAAAAGATGAAAGTTTCACGTGATGAGATTTTAATGTCATGAAATATGAAAGACAGTTAAGATAGGAATCCTGATCTGCTGAGTGCTGGAAAACAGTAAAGTACATCAGTATTCTCTAAAGCTTGCTGTATTTTAAGATTTTTAAATGCTTGTATGTAGTTTGCACTTATATTTCTGTTTTGGAGGAAACAGGAGTTACTCTCAGTTTGATAAAATCACCTACAGGGTAAAAGGCAGTATTAGGAGCAAAAATTTTAAAGGAGTATTGGGAAAACTGCTTACAACAACATAGCTAAAGTAAAAACCCCATGGGGTTCTGAAATGCAGACTATTTTCTCAGGGCTTAACCAACACTTAAGAGCTGGCATCTGTGACAAATTTGTTCTGGATTATTAGCCTGACTTGAGGCTATGGTTGAGGCATCAATCTCTCATTCCATGGCATCCGCTCATTCACTAACCTGTGTAGCTTTGTGTCAGATAGTCAATTTTTGTCTAAGGATTTGATAGATGTTAATATGATTGTTTCAGCTACCATCCTTTTGTTCTAGTGATGATAGCTCAAGCTTTACTTACTACATTTTCCCCTCCCTTCTGTGAAAGAACAGAACAGAATTCCCTGTTTAAGATATATTCAGTTACTGTTTTTTGTTTTTGTTTTTGTTTTTCCCTGAACTGTAACTCTTCCCTATGCCAAGCTGGAACATTTCAGTGTTGGCAGAGTTGCTCCAAACTACGAAAGAAAAGCATCTCAGTTCAAGAATAGTACTATACTGTCTATATTATTATAAGTACACTTGTACCAATCTTTTAGTCAAAAATTTGTCAAAAAATATTTATTTTTAACTTAATATTTATAGAACAGTAGGTTTTAAACACCCTGTCTAAATTGAGGGAGGTAAAACAGGTAGGCAAAGCACCTCTACATGGCAACTGATGATCAGTTTGGGGCGTGGGGGAAGACAAACTTGAAGAAAACCTCACTTATCTGGGAAGGCAATTCTTGACAGATTCTTGACAGCTCTGTGAAATACAAGCCTGCAATACAGGCAGGCAGTGTTCCTATACCCTTCCATTTGGTAAAGGCTGAAAAGTCTATTCAAAGCTCATTGCACCCTTCATCTGATCCAGCATAACCATGCTTACACTCTTCTGTGATGTCTTTGAAAATTCTTAACCCTTTAGATAATTGCAGATTACTTAAATATAGATACTCGATGGTTGGATTACCTTCTTCGATGCTCGTGGGGCTGAAAGTGAAAGGCCGCATAGACTTGCTTACCCTAAAGCTCCAGATTAAAGTTTAGCAACTACTTAACCAGAGCTATTCTTTATTTAAATAGGCAGTATCAGAAAATGTTCTCAGTATTCCTGTTTAAGTATCTGCAGTAATTGGATAACCATTATAAAACCTACAAATACTAAGGCTTAAACAACTCTAATCATTTTCATAATTATATTTATTCATTTGGGTCTATAAAATTCAGGACCCCTAGAATTAAGGGGCATGAAACAACCTAAAACATGAACAGCCCTCCCCCAACCCCTGAAGATATTACTCCTAAAGATTATATTTCTGTAAATCTCTAAATATTGCACAAACCCTACAGTATTTCCATTCACTTATTCCCTTCAAAAGAGAGCAGAGACATCAATATTTCATGAAGAATCGGTCTGTTTTTGGATCTCCTTTGCCTTCCTCAAATTTCTCCAATCCTCCCTCTCCCACACCCGAAGCAACAACAAAGAAACAACTATAAGAAAAACAGAAAAGCCTGTTGTATGGCCTTTAACATTGCTTTAATTTCGCAGTGGTGTCTTGCATCTTGACAGTACTATGGTTTTGTCTGGCAGGAAGTACCCTGCAGATTGCTACAAGTTAGCTCAACATATGAAAATAAAAACTGTTAAGTATCTGGAAATAGAAGCATCCAAGAAGTGTCTTTGGATAAATGATTTAATTCCTGACTGAGACCCAATTTCTCCTTCCATAGTCAGAAAGGAGAGATACTCTTCTATTGTCTGAATATTCAAGTTCTTCTTCTGCCAACAGCAGCACAATTCGAATTTTTGTTTGTGGAAAGCTGCTCCCACACCATTTTCATCTTCTTAAGCACAGGTTGGCAAGCTTTAAGTCAGTTAAGCTACCAGCACCACTGCCCGATTCAGCACTGAGCAGAGCCTCTCAAAATGCAGAGAAACAGGGAGCGCATCCCCTATGTGCAGCCTTATCCAAGATGTACCAACTCAGGGTAGTACACTAACATAATGGGACTAATGGTGAGGTGAGCTGGAAGCAGTAAAAATATGGATTTACCATCACAGATTGGAAGCCAAGCATCAGAACCTTTCTTCATTTGTGTCACCAGCAAACGAAATTAAAAATAACATCAAAGTCTGGATGTGTTAATAGTTCCTGTCACTGTGCAAGGATTAGCACAAAAGTGAATCACCCCATAGCTGGTCTATCTCCAGAAAAGTAGAGAGATTCACAAATCATTTTATTGCTGTCTAACAGATGAAAGTGACTGGCCCTGTGATGAGTCCAGACATAAAAAGGGATCCCCATGTGCCATATAGAAAGCATTCCTAACCTCAATATCCATTTTTAATGAATAATTATAAACTGTATCTAATCCCTTTGTTAAAAGGGCAGTGTGAAAGCAACTGACCTCTGGCAGCCCACCTGTGTTCCCTCAGCTATTCCACAACCAAGCCTTGAATAGCTCAGCAGTTAACTCTTTTTTGCAAGTGTTAAACAGAAGTAGAAATCATTAATATCTATATGGAATATACTCAAGGTGTGTAACCATTGCATGTGTGTTTGGTGAGGCTTAAGAGATTGCACCTCATTATCTCCTGGTCTTGCAATGGGCCTGTGATCCAGGATAATCTCTGACAATGAATCTGGGTTTAGATTTTTTTTTTTAATAATTCTTTTAAAATATACAGTTCACTTGGACATGTCTAGTAGGGCTATAATATAGGGCTATAATCACAGAATCGTAGGAGTTGGAAGGGACCTCGAAAGATCATCGGGTCCAACCCCCCTGCAAAGCAGGATCCTCAGAGCAGGCTGCCCAGGTAGGTGTCCAGACGGGCCTTGAATATCTCCAGAGAAGGAGACTCCACAACCTCTCTAGGCAGCCTGTTCCAGTGCTCCATCACCCTCACTGTGAAGAAGTTCTTTCACATGTCGGTGCAGAACTTCCTGTGTTCTATTTTGCGGCCGTTGCCCCTTGTCCTATCCCCACAAACCACTGAGAAGAGGTTAGCTACATCCTTCTGTCTCCCACCCCTCAGATATTTATAGACATTGATAAGATCCCCCCTCAGTCTCCTCTTCCCCAGGCTGAACAGACCCAAGTCTCTCAGCCTGTCCTCATAGGAAAGATGCTCCAGGCCCTGTATCATCTTTGTGGCCCTCCGCTGCACTCTTTCCAGGAGATCCCTGTCTTTTTTGTACCAGGGAGCCCAGAACTGGACACAGTACTCCAGGTGAGGCCTGACCAGGGCAGAGTAGAGGGGGGGAGGATCACCTCCCTTGGCCATACTCCTTTTAATGCACGTCAGGATCCCATTAGCCCTCTTGGTCACCATGGCACACCGCTGGCTCATGGTCAACCTGTCATCCACCAGGACCCCTAGGTCCTTCTCCACAGAGCTCCTCTCCAACAGGTCATCCCCCAGCCTGTACTGATACTTCTGGTTCTAATATAGGACTTGGAAGTATTTTAAATAAAACAGAATAGATTTTTATGTACTTTTGCTTGAGCTACACTAACTACAACATCCTTTTTTCTTTTTAAACCAAGTTATTGTGTTTTTCATTATTTTCTATTACCACCCAGTGAACTAACTCCTAATGTTAACTATAAATACCAGTTGAATGCTATTTGATCAAATGACTAACCATATATTAATGCCAATTTATATTACTAATAAACAAACTGTATTGATATATCAGGTAATTGAGTATTAGGTTAACAATGCATGATCCTCCTTTAAAAACACAAATGCTAAACCAATCATTTTAAAAATCTCTATTTAAAATAAGTAATTTTAATGATTGTGCAGTGCTGTGAAATCAAAATTAAAAGGACACGCTGGAAAAAGAGGCCTCACCTAAAACAAAGATCAGATCAGTACAATTAGAACAGTGAGATAAACTGTATTTCTGATGGACTTCTTTTCTAAAACTTAAGAGATGATTTCACAGTTTTAAGGGGATGAGACATTTCATATAAATAGATGTTTGCTGTGAAATTGTAACACATGGAATTTTGGTTTAGTTTTCATAATTTCAGATAGGGTTTCATGCCTCCTGTGAAAGTGTGGCACAAAACTGTAGTTCCATAATAAAATGAATATCTGATTGGTGCTGGGGGCTCTCTAATTAGTATGGCTGCTGTTACATATCTGTCAAACATAGGATGGACCAACAAAACCTAATTAGCTGTTTAAACTCGTTTATGTGCCACATTTAATCTTGTGCTTGTCACATTTACATTTGTTTAAACCTTAATAATATTCAAGATCATGCACTTGTATTAAAGGCAACATGCGTTTGAGCCATAATGAATTGCTGATATTAAAATATTCATTATGGCTCAAAGAACTTTTTTTTTCTTTTCTTTTTTTTTTTTTTTTAAATCTGGGTGCGTCATTTTTCTTGTAAGATTTATGAGTCAGTTTTACTCAAACCAGTGAAAACTAACATCTATTAATTCATTTTATATTTCTTATGTTGTTAATTCAGCAATATTTCTGATCACTAAGCCTCTTTAAAATACAACGTAAATTCACTTGAAAAACTAGTGCTCAACTTGATACACACTACAGATATTTAATTTCTATTTCACATAAAGTGTAAATACTAACTAAAGCATAAATAGCATTATGTTCAAAGATGCTATAAAGTGTCTGGGAAACAATATACTGAAGTTTCCTAACTTGTCTATAAATACTTCACAAAGCATCTGTAAAAGATATGGAGCTACTTTAGCTGTTAATATCAAGATGTAATAATTCCATTAGATTAAAATATATGTTAGGAAACCCTTACAAAATACCTTTTTACACTAGTGCTAGTGACAGGAAATGGTGCTAAAATACTGTAAAAAACCTATTTTCTCTTTTCTTAGACAGATCCTGAAGAAATACATAGCTGAAATACTTTCAAGCTCCATGCAAATACCACTAGCACCTTGTGGAGAATGGTGCAAACCGAAGAATCTTTAAGTATTGTACTTAATCTGTTAAGTATTTTGTTTATCTACCCACCTGCCTAACATTTTCTGTAATAAGTCACACAAAAATATTAAAAGACACATAAGGGGCTATCTAAAAGGCTAACTTTTTTCCTCTTCCGTTCTGGCAATATCATCATCCTCCAGTATATCATCCTCGATGAAGATATCTACATGAAGGAAGTCAATAAATATTTATGTCATACACAGGGGCATACAAATAAATATTTCAGTACATGCATTGACAAAAGATGGTGAGAAAGTACTGGTATTACACTAATTGAAATCAATTGGTAGAGACTATTGCCATAATGAAATTACTTTTTATATCATGCTTCAAGATCTTCAAGCACTGAAAAACAATATGAAATTCAAAAATAAGCAAGGACTATCTACTCATGTGAAATGAGGAATGTATGAAATTAGATTTCCTCCAATAAACTAAGAATATGTACTCAAAATGAAAAAAAAAAGTCAGAATATATGTATCTTGACATGATAATATTAATGATTTGTTTTTATTGATACCAATGACTTTTTTGATGTTTAATCACTTTAAATAACAAAAGAAAGCTGAGGCAACAGCTGAAATACAACCCAACCTCAAGTTTCTGCCTGTCCTGATTTTTGAGAAGACTAATACATGGCATTTTCAAAACAGTATGAAAATTGTTCCCATTGACCAAAAGCATGCGTTGAACTCAGCTATTAGGCTTTTATCTTTTAAATCCCTAATTGCCCTCCTCTGCCCTCCAGCCTGACTGGGACGTTGCCCCACAAAGTGCTGTAAGAATCCTCCAAAATCCAGGCTTATGTGGTATCAATATATTTACCATATTCGATTTGAATGACAGAAAGTTACTTCCTGTGCTGTTGACATAAGCCTAATTTCTGCTTTAAACACAACTAAACTTCTGTTGTGTGAAGGAAGCAGAGGGAAGGCACTCCAATGTTTGTGTTAACTACTACATTTTGTTATTCTTCTACTTTTTATTATCTGCCCTGAGTAAAGACGTTGGTTCTTATTCTACATTTGGTGTACAAGGAGTAAGGTCATAATTGGCCTTGCCAATACAATTCGTTGTGACAAGTTGCAAATCCTTGAGCACCGCATTACTGTCCAGACTAAAGAAACCTGACTTATACAGGTTATCCTATTTTCTAAGCCTTTTTCTCAGCTGTTACTCCCCCCCACCTCCCCCCAGCTATCACTCTCCATCAAGATCAGAGGCCTAAAACAGCCCATTATTTCTACGTATTGTAGACAAGCGTCCTGTTGACATGGTCAAGAATGAGATTCATTCCTTGCAACAGAAAACCAGTGTTGATTCATTCATTTTATGGTCCTGTAATCAGCAGGAAATAGCTATCAAGTAGTCCCCATTTTATTTTAACTTGGATTGACTAGCTCAGCTCACTCCTTTCTTGATTGAATATAATGGAAACCTGATGTGAATAGCTTTGCTAGATTTTTTTTCTTCCACTTAGGTGCTTAGACATAGATAGGATGAAGTCTTTAATACAGTCTATACTAAGCATACCTAGACACCACTCTCTTTTAAAATTGTCACATAGCTTGTTTAAAAGTCTGATTAAAATACAAATTAAAGTAATCACAAAGTTTATATTACGTAACACTTGGTTGAGGCTTCCTCCTCCTGTAAGGAAAACAGGCTATGTAACCACCATAATATGGCATTTTTATAAGTATTTTTCTGAGCTTAAGTCAATTCATGCACCTGTCTTCTGTCAGTTAAACTACAAAACTTGTATACCTAGTGTAAAAAGCCAAAATTCTGCTGTAGTTAGAGCATAAAAAGCTATAAAATAGTCTGTTTCCCCCCATATATAGTGAGCTCATATGCACTGATGCTGAGCTGGAAGTTTAGCTGGTTTCACCATCAGAAATATATTGGAGAAAGCAATTAGAATGATACCACGAACCTGTGTTCACACTCACTGTAGCTGCTCCAAGGAGAACATGGTTTTTATTTATTTTTTTTTAAAACCTTGTGTTTTATGTGGTGCAATGACTAACAGGCCAAACTTGTTCAAGAGATACAGTAATAAGAAAAATAAGCAGAATCTCAGAAAAGAGAGCAGGTAGTCAGATAGGAGGGGAAAGGAGCAAGTGAGCATCTAATTTCTTTGGACACTGACTAACCACAACACTGTATGATTTTCCCATCTTAAATCAGACATAACATGCTTTTAGTGCACTATAAAATAGCTTGCTGAACTTAAATATATTTTTGTCAGATCCTACTTATAAATCAAATAGTGGAAGTCTAATCAGAATAGTTGTGATGATCACATCATTATGTCATCTATGCCTTCTTGAACAGAGGACTGGAAATACTAATCCGTCACCTACAACATGCTATTGCACTAATGCAGTTTTGAATGTCATATGAATATTGCATCTTACATTTATCTTATCTGCGCAGACCAGTGGCATGATGATACACTGCATATGGAACAAAAAACAGCATTGTAAATCTGCATAGCAATGTTCTATTCCCACATTTATTCTTCTAAAATTGTCACAAAGTAAAATAGCATGAGCAGTAGAATACACCATTCTTCTTCTACAATTTCATCATAATTTGTCATTCATTCTGAGATATTCATTTGTCTAAAAGCAATTAAAGCTTAATTGCTGCATAACCTGAATAATTTAGAAATGCAAATTAGTATAGCAGGCAAGCATGTGTTCATTAATTTCTTTGTTATCACCATCTGTTTAATTAAAAAAATGAGTTTTACTGAATGACAGCTTGCTAACTATATAAACGTTTTCCTTAATTGAAAATGTCTTCTGCAATTGAGGTCAGCATCTGACAAAAATTGTTTGAGCTTGTGCAAAAACATTTTATCTAAACAAATTGTAGTATTTTTAAATTCACATTAAAAAACATTGCCAACACATGCAATGTAATTCAAGAAATGACATCTTAACTTCTTAATGCAAAGTTATAATTTTAGAAAAAAATCACTGCTTTGGAAAAGTGATGGGTATTACAGTTGATTTGTCTTTTCTTATGATAAGTATATATGATTTGTCATCTTTATTACAAATTATTTTGAAAACTTTTCTAAAATCCAGATTCAAAATGTGAATACCTCTGGCAAAAAAAAAAAAAAAAAAAAAAAAAAAAAAAAAATTGACATAAGAAATAAAGAATGCTTGAAAATATGGATTACATGATGTGATATTTGTCTTCAGGAACTAACGTAGACTTTTTCAAGTAGAAGCTTCTCTGTAAAGAAGCTGTCTTAAAAGATATTTAAAAAAATCATACCAGCTATATTTCAGATTCCCTTTACTCATTCAGAAAAAAACATTTTATTACACTAATGCACTTCTGAATGTCATATGAATACTGGATCTTACATTCCCCTTGTTTGAGCAAATCAAGTCAAAACTCTGTACTTAAGAGACAATGATCTAAATACTGAATGTGCCTGCCTGTGACTTCACTACATTTCAATAGGATTTAAACAACCATTACCTTACTATCTGTGAGATCAGTTTACTGATCATCTAGAACTGAAACCCTGGAGAGATGAAGAAGGGTAATGTTGTAATATTGTAAAACTTATCAATTTTTCATTATATGTTGTTTAGAAAATTAGTTCAAATACTTTGTTATAATGTAAGTTGGCTTCTGCTTCCTCTTATTACATTTAAGAGGGATTTTATTACCTCTGCATCAGCTCAAACATACTTAGAGAGTGCTGAAAATGGCCTAACAGGAAGGCAACAGCAATTATAGCTGTAGGTGGTGATAAAGAAGTCAAAGTTTCAGTGATTGCTGCTCAGAAAAATCCACGAGAATGCAATTTCTCTCATACTTGTATTTCCTTTCATAGTAAATGACTAGGGTAACCATGTGCCTTTTTAATCTTGTTAAAGTGTACTAAAAATCACGTAAGGTGATTTTTAGTACACTGTATCCCCAAACAAAAGAGGTATGTCTGACCAATCACACTGGGTAACAGCACAAAACTAGAGCACTGCAAGGTCCAACCACATGATTTGGCAATTCCTTAGCATGTAATCCGTTAAAAAAATAACAAAATCTAAAAGTCATTTGAGTATATAAGTGTTGTGCAAACATCATCTGATATTTGCAGGCTCTTCCTAATACACGGAAACTAATATTATGATTCTCATTGAACACTTCAGGTAACACACACACAAAGATTAAGCAGCTTCTCCACAAGAGACAAATCAAAAGGGAATGCACATTCTCAACCTCAAACCAGGAAATGGGCTGTATCTGTTGGAGACAAAAACTGCCAAGGTGACCCAGCTGTGTAAAAGTAAGGTTACATATTGTTACTGTAGGCACATCACCATTTAAATCAAATTCCTGTCAACCAAAACAAAAATTCCTGGTAACGTGCTACAGGACAATTTTTTATTTTTATTTTTTTTTGTTTTGTAGCCCTTCTAAAATACATATGGAAATCTTCGTGAATGTGTTCTTATGGAATTACAGTGAAAACACGTGAAAAATTTAGTAGATAATAGCAGGAAGGTGCAAGAGTGGACAGAAGCAGCAGATAGTCACACTGAAGAGGATTTGGGGAAAACTGGTAGTTTTCCCTGGTTCCAGATCCTACAATTGAGCAACATTGGAAAGGTCACCCCTCCCCTTGCCACTCAGTTATATATTTGATATATATATAACATATTTCAGTGTTGATGATGAAAGGTGTAGTTACTATAATTATATTGTAAAAATAACTTCTCTAAAAACAACTCATGAAATACACCAAAGTATAGCTTAAAATATAACTAAGATGTTGGTTTGATTCTAATCCACAAACCTCCTAATTTGCAATGAAAAATTCAGGTATTACAAATTTCCTATACCACAGTATGTGATGGCACTAAAGCTGCCGTATATATATGACAAATACAACATAATGCACCTTACAGAAGAACTTGCTGGAAATATCAGTATTTGTTTGTCCAGTATGCCTGATTCATTTAGCGGTATGGTTTGCGTTCTTCATTCCTCCTGTAACAAGCAGTACCAGGAATGTATTCATGGGCCAGGACACAAAATCATCACGTATCTCAGTATTATAAGAGGCTACATAAACATTGTACTTTTGCTGTGAATTGGTTGTACTCTCCTCCCCCGGGCGGCCCCCCCCCCCCGGCTACTATTAAATCCCTTGCAAGATCTGTGTGGGTGTTTACTGTGCATATTTGCCAAAAATAAATTAATGACAAGTTTCAATCACCACTTGTTTATCAAAGTCACATGCTCCCAGTGGTTTGAAGTATTCATTTTTAAGTACTTTGTTTCTGTTTTTATGCATCAAAGGATCAAACTCTTTGGCTAGAAACTTTTTCATTCTTTCACTAGATGGCAATATTGCATTACATTCCACTACGTACAAGCAACGTTTAAATAAACAAGGCACATAGAAGGCCAAGTAAGCTATATCAGTACAGTGAAAGAAAAATTAACAAAAGATAATTTAATAATGAATCAACTTCAATATTTTATACTTCCACAGATTCTCTCACCAAGAATATCATGTCATTTTTCTCCTTGATAAACCATGCCCATTTCCTTGACTTTATAGAAAAGTTCTGCATTTTTATTTTTTCCTTAAAACAGATCTACCTTAACTAGTTTCCATGGAGAAGGACCGTCAATTCCTATTTCTACATACACAATAACTAGAGGGAAACAAAATTCTACGTGAAAAAACACCTAGATTTTATTATTCAAAATCATTAGCACACTTTCTTCATGACTTATTTTTGTGGTGGCATTAGTTGGGACCCTGACCATGTGGCCTTTCCAATTTATATAGCTCAATGAATTTTTCCCAGCCCACAGCTGTGAACTACATGGAATTAGTTTTCTTGATCCTCAGTTTAAAAATGCATTTGCACTCTTTTCTTGTACCTTCACAGTAACAAATAAATGAAGCGGGAAATACAAGATGAGGCAGAAGAATGATTTAATGTTTGAAGGGAAATGCATTTAGAGAAGAATGAGAAAGTTACAGTGACAGGACCTGCTTCTGAGGTGTATTATGAACATTGATTGGACCAGGAAACAGAACCTCCACCAAGCCTTTTTTTTTTTTTTTTTTTTGTATAACCTAAACAGGAGAGATTGAAAGAGTTTGACTTCACATGAATGAACACCCCTATGCCTCAGGCATATTTCTAGTTAGTAGGAAATAAGGTATTTAAGTTTCAGTTTCCAAGAGCTGGTAGGAACTAGTGCTAGTGTGTGCAAACTGCTGAGTCTGGCAAAATGATCTTAATCACGAAAGGTGACTATGAACTGAAGTCATAATGGCAGTGGGCTTATTTTCCTTACATGGGACATCTTCACTGGAAAACTTTTATGGGCTTGCAAATCAAAGAAGGCTGAAAAACAGTTCTCTAAGTACTATGCCACTGGCCATCAAAAGTACTTGCTGAATTTCTGCTTTGTTTTTTAAAGAGTGACCATATGTGATCCAGAATAGGACTTGCTGCTGGATTTCCCAGCTGTACTGTTTACTATAACAAGATACACAAGTTTATAGGGAGGGGAATACTTCCTCAGGATTTTTAAAAGCTCTTTAGAAGAAAAACAACCCAAGATGCATACATCTGCCTCAAGCCTTTAAGAAAGAGCCAAATAGTTAATTTTAGTGTGAACCTAAGAATTTACAGTCCAGCATCAGCTTACTAATGACCATGCACGTAAAAGCTATAAAACAAGACATTAAACCTTGTATTAGAGCTTATTACAAGCTATTCATTTCCTGACTGAACTTGAAGATCAGTATGCTCTAACAGAGATAACACCAGATGCCAATCTTTTAGGACTGTAAGTAGCTCCTGCTAAATATGCATCACTGAAAACAGTCTTTCATTTTAACAGGCAACTGTACTACATAATACGTCAGATCTTTTATTACCTTCCCTCCTTTTTGAGGATTTACTTACATTATCACTGCTTTCATGATATTTGCCCTAATCAACTTAAAACATTATTCCTATTTATAAGCTAAGACTTTTTCATGGTCTCCTTTCAACTTTATGTCCTTGCACAACACAGATGCATTAGTTCTTTTCTTGCTCCAGTGTTTAGTTTCTCAATATTTCAAACCAACAATTGGATCTACTTTCACTTAAGTTCTTAAGTTTGTTTCCTTTTTTTTTTTTTTTTTTTTTTTTTTTTGTAGGGGAGAAAGGGAGTGAAGTACCCTAAATGGTTTAAGGACCACCCTCTCCCTATACACACACGCGCATCGGTCACTGATGGCCGCTGATGTTAGTAAATCAGACTTTATCAGCATGTACTTGGGAATGATTTCCACATGGAAAAAGTGAGGAAGTATGAAAAATTATTAATTACCACTAGGCTTATCAGGTATGTAAGATAAAAGTAGATTTCTTCACCTCGACTGGAAGTTATAAAATTAGTAGTTATCACCCCTCCAAATGTCCTTGATTTTCCTTTTTTGAGAACCAGTATGCCCAATTTAAAATAGGAAAATCTAGAAATTGCAATTTTTCTAATCCATGACCAGTCACACCTGCCTTCGTAAGAATATCAAAAATACCCCACTGAAATTAAAATATAAAGCCAAGCTCTTGTTTGTTAACTTGACATTTTAAAGTGGCTTATTCAACAAGGATACTTATCTCGGAAAGCAGAGAACATTGTTAATTTATTTTTTTTTCCTTCCAAAATGAAATTTTATTATGGTTCTTTCAAAGTTCTTAATTTTCAAATAGACTGGTACTTGTATAGATCAATACAGCAAAATCATTAAACATTTACTAGACAATTATACTTTCAAAGAAATTCCCACTGTGTCATCCATCCTAGTTTTCAAACACCCCATCAAACTTGTGCATTAATTCCATTCCTCTCCAGAACCAACATCACTTCTGGAAGTTCACATGTTCTTACTACCTTTCTTTCAGGTGTAGCCTAACATGTTCCTAAACTAAAAGCAACTAGTCTCCACTTAAAAAAGCATATTGCAATGCTAATTGTAACTCTAATTAAAATCCAAGGATTTTTTTTTTTTTTTCTGGAGTTGTGTCTATGTTTAGTTTTTTTGTGTTCCCCCTACCCCATCACATCTGTTAGTGTAATAATAAGACCTTAACTCTGCCTTACTACTCTTGTTCTCCCACTAAAGTTCCTTTGTAACAGAGGAATATAACTGATATCTTTCCCTGGAAAGTGATGCAGTGAAAGTTCATGGGAACAGCAGATAATCTAGTCCCTTATTGCCTTATGCAATAACATCATCCATTTGACCAGAGACCACCACAAACATAATTGTATTTTATTTCACTAAATCCAGTGAAAAGCTGTAGAACCTTAACTGCTAATCAGTGAGAAACATCTTTTGGCTCCTTTTTTTGGCTCAGTTTTATATATGGACAACCCACTTTTTTTTCTTATTTCATCAATAACATTTATTCTGAGCTTATGTTTTATGCAGGAAAAACTTTCATCTCTTGCAAGGCTAAAGAAATCACTGGTGTCTAGATTTTTTACATAAGATTGTTTTATTCTCTTTTCTACGTGTTTTTTTGCATTCATCTGTGCTGAGCACAATAGACGAGTTACAAGCTGTGCTCAATGTCCTCTCTGCACATACTGTGCCATCAAATCTGCATGTGTATTTCTAGTACGTATACTTTTAACTAATATGGTTTCATATTCCAGTGCCACACTGAAGAGCAAGGTCAAAATAAAGATTGTCAGGAGCTACTTGTCTACCACAGTGACCGTAGGCATAATATCTTCTAGTGGATTGTAGCTCTACGACAAGCGCCAATAAAAAGTATAGCAAATAGTCTCACCATTCAAGGAATAGTTCAAGGACTGTATTGTTCTCCCACTACAGTTCCTTTGTAACAGAGGAATATAACTGATATATTTCCCTGGAAAGCGATGCAGTGAAAGTTCATGGGAACAGCAGATAATCTAGTCCCTTATTGCCTTATGCAATAACATCAGCTTATGCAATAACATCAGTTTAGAGTTCTGTCTTGGCATCAGTTTCAGTTTGGAGGGTTATTTCATTCTAAAACATTTGTTCTCCTCACTGCTGCCTATTTCTTACGGGAGGGAGAGAAAAGAGAAAGAAGTACCATTAATTTAAAGGCTAAGGGTATGTTTTGCACTTTTGGAGAGGTCAGAAGAAGGTGAGGTTAAGGAATAAGTTTTATGTACCATTTTTAGTATTCTATTTGAATAATATTTAAATTAGATAAGATATATACCTGAGTATCCTTGAAGTGCAAAATGCAGGATACTATTGAACTTCTCCCTTTGCTTACTAAATTGGCAATAGAAAAACAAAGGACAATGCACTCTCATTTAAAACCATATTTAGTATGCAAATCACTAATAAGGAGGGTTTGCAAAAGCTCTGATGCAAATTATATATCAACTTAAAGGGTAAAGTAGTCAGAGGAAAAATGAGTTTGGGTTTTAAGTACTTTAAAGCCTTTTACCAAACTTAGGCATGCTATTTATTACAGCTATATAACATAATCTTTACACCTACAAATGATTTTAGTGAATACTGAAAATGTTTTCTGCATATCAAATGTCCACACATCAAATACAAATGGTGAATGGGCATTCTGGTTGCAATATACATCAGGAGAGCACTGCAAAACTCCACCAGCAGCCTCATTATTTCAGAATCCTGACTCACGGCTCAGAAAACTAAAGGAATTGAGAATGTACCCAACAACTGGGATTGTTTTATATGGATATTTGGTTTTGGATTGTTATATATGGATATTTGGTTTTAGTAAGTTACCGTAATTCAAAGCAAGCTCTAAGCAGAGTTCTCAAACATGTCTCGTTAGCTAAAAGCAAAAAAGTAGAAGGTAATAGACCAAACAACATGCTTCTTGCTGATGCTAATGCAGTAATAGAAGAGTGCTTATATTCTTGAGAGAGACTGTAGGGACCAGATGGCTGAGGAGCAGTCTGATAGCAATTGTCTTTCATCTGCTCCAGGAAGCAAAGGACAACTGCCCTTGTATTTCTTGGCAGTATCACCAGAAAATACACTGCAAGGCACAGTTTTATACACACATTTATAGACAGATCAAAAGCCTTCACATTTCAAAGAATGGAAAAATTATCATCCCAGGACTCAAATTTATCAAATACCTGTCAGAAAATAATTAATAGAGAATAAACTTTTCATTATAGGTTGGATTCGTGATGAATTCTTGAGATCTCTGTACTTCATGATAAGGACCAAAAAAAAAAGAAAAAAAAATCACATTGCAGTCAGATGATGTCATGACATTTATTTCATTTAAGGCCAAAACCTCATTATTTCAATATAATGAAATCTGAAACTAGACATTGGTTTCAATTCGTCTCTAACCTAAAATTCATCTTGGAACATAAAATGAACTCACAGCTAAATAGCTGTGCCTCATACAAATGCCAGAAGGCATGGATGACCAGGGAAGCAAATGTCATGTCTGATTTTTAAAATACTCCGATATTTGTTAAATTCTGAACCAAGGCTGATTTATTCTAGCAAGTTTGATAGTTTCCTTATCACACATCAGTTCCTGTACTACAGTGATAATGGCTACACAAGAAGCGTTCATAAGTTTTTCCAGGCACTGAGCCTTCTGGCAGTTTTTCAAGACGGAAAATATTGTATTATAATTAATTTTCATTAGAAAAACCAGTTACAAAATTACAACAAAAAGTAATATAAGACTGAATTAATAAAACTTAGACCTCAAATTGAATATTTGATTTCAATTCTAAGTGAAAGATTTGTCGAACTAGAGTTTTCTACTGCTTCCTTCACCTATTCATCTGACCATGAATCAGGGTACAATCTATAATTTGTCATCAGATACGGACAATATGCATAGATGAATGTAATAGAAGATTAGATAATATTTATTAACCATCTCCAATAATAGGCACCTGATAGACATGGTTAACTATTTTATATTTCATTGCTGTTAGAAGTAAAGTTGCATTTCTTAATACCATTTTATTTAATGACTAGTCACCCTTGCTTTCCAAGAGTGGCTGCTGCCACATTACAGAGGTAACACATGAGACTGACGGGACTGTGACAAAAGAAATACTTGAACTTCACATCCTCCGCTGTTGCAGGAAGAACAAGCATTTGGGAAGATCTGATGCAGCTCTTTAAGGCCATCTGAGAAACACATACAAAACCAAAACATCAACAACAAAAAACACACACTACAAAACATAACTCTACTTGTGGTAGTATCCCAAAGGATTTGTTTTTTAAGGTGAGCAATATCTTGGTGCAACCAGCCAGAATTTACATTATTTCCAATAGAGAAATAAGAACTTCTGCAAATATGTAACAAATGGAGCATACCTACTGATCTTTTAAAGCCTTTATTGAAAAAGAACATTTAACTAACACTTCAAGGAGCAACTTCTGCATGTGCTGAGAATGACTTCTCCAGCCTAGGTATTCAGATAATTTACTGACGGCAAAGGGATGGCTCAAGAAGCTGTTACCTGCGCTTATCAGTCTCCCAGAAAACCCTCCCTCCTGTCTTTGGACAATGGTATCCCCCCTGTCCATACTGCCCCTGTTTACTGCAAGCCTCATTAAAAGGCTTCAGATGACCAGTGTATTCCTGAGCTCCCCTGAGATGGGATGGTACAGGAGAACAAATGGAGCCAAAGTGACAAAGTTCAGAAATTAAATTAAGCAGCAATTTAATTTATACATGTGGAATATCAAAGATTAAAATGTAACTTTTGGCACATTCTGAAAACAACATTTAACAGAAAAACAAAACTAAACACACATCAGGGAGCACTAATACCAAGTCTGCTGGATTTTAAACAACCTGTTGATACGGGGTGACTAAGGTACTTCAGTGTTCACAGCTAAGTAGTGCAGAAGGGGATTGTATCAGCATCACCCAGCCAAACACACATCGTTTCCTCATGCTCAGTTACCTATTCATCTCTGGTTCAACTTTGTCACCTTTTATCACTGTTGAAAGAAAATTGTGCGCATTCAGTGCTGTGCCCTCCTTCCATCCCACTCCAAACAGCTTTGTTACCCTACCATCTGCAGCTCCTTCTGCATTAGAAATTATAGAGAACCAAGGTAACATGAAGATTGATGTTTTAACTACATATTTAAATGAGAGCTCTTGATGTGAGGTGTGGGGAGCATGGGGTATTTATTCTTCTGTATTTCTAAGCAGTAGTTAGGCTTTCCAGCTGGAAAGATGATGCTACAAAGCAAAGAACATACTTGTCTCATGAAATTCTGTTTTTATTTCTCTGACTGAATACATTATGAATTGATCAGGCTATTTTATTGGAATGTTTCACTTACACAGCTTCACCCTAGCTCTTACTGCCTATCAACACAGTGATTCACCAACTGGTAGATCATTTGATTTATCAGTTCTTTTTCTGCTTCTTATTCTTTCAGAGATAATATTTAGAAAAAAGATGCCTAAACTAAAATAAAAACAACTAAAAATTAAAAACAAACAAAACCACCAACACCTTATCAAATACAGGATTCCATCCAACTCTGTTCAGTAACATCATCCAAGCTTGGCCTAATCATTACCCTGAGGTATTGGCATTACCACAAGCAGCTTCAACTGACCCAGGCAAAAGCTTCTTGAGGCAGCACCTCCTATCTTCCTTTCCCAGACAAGCATAAGGGGAAAAATGCCAGTTTGTTTCTAAGCATGTACTAACTTAGTATGTGAAGTGTCGTGCACTATACTCAGAGGCTGCTGCCACATGTCAGAACATACATTGCTCCAGTGTTACAAGGCTGAGTATTACAGACTGCATTTTCAAATATAAAACTGTATATTAAAGTATAGCTCCAAGTCTGTTTTGGAATCATTTCCGTAACTCTTATTATTTTGACCTTGGCAGCAGAGATTTAAAACTAGGATAATATTGACAAGCAAGTATCAGATCACATGCTACGCAGCCGCTTTCAGTGATCAGCTGCTACTTCATAGTCAGCCCCCAGCCAGTACTTCAGAGTCAAACACCTTCAAACCAGTTCCTAAATCTACTCAAACCATTTGCCAGTTGGGACCCTGCAAATGAACCTTGGGTGGAAACCTGCAATTTCAGACAGACTTTAGAGGTATTAACCTACCTCAGAATCAGACATCACATGAACAGGAATGAGCATGGCAGACTGGCTGCTCAGACAAAACTGTTCCAAGTTCAGTCACAACTACAAGATTCCATACAGATATTCAAATTCATCCTTTCCAGATATGAAAACAAAGTTCAGGAAAGAAATGGAGCGAGAGTTAGCCCTGTGCCAAGTAAAGTTAGTATCTTCTTGTCACAAAGCGATAAAATGCACACAGCTGGGGGAGATTCCTACCTGATGACAAGTTAATCCCATCTGATTGCACTTCACCCACTGACCTGCAGTACTGTCCTGGACATAAGAAGATATATAGAAGTCTACTGCCATACAGAATCACTATTCACATTCTTTAAAACAGTGGAGGAATACACAGAGAAGTTAGCTAACAGGTACTCTTATAGTACCAGCTAATTATGAAGACCTAATTACTAAGCCCTCATTTACCGAGAAATTAATTAGTGAGGTATTTAACTCATTCTGTAGCCTTTTCAGATTTGAAGGAAGAGGGTAGAGGCCTTGGCATCAATGAGAATGAGGTACTTAAAGAATTATGATGTGCTATTTAATAACATATTTTAGGGACCATTTTTTCTTTTCAGTGACGCATACTGAAAATCATCACTTGCAATATGGATAACCTTCAAGAATATGAAACTGATAAAGGAAAGATAAGGGCCACTCAGTCTTAGGCTAATGTACTTTACACTGCAGGATGCATAAACAAAGTCCATAATGCATAAAAAATTATGCATTATGCATAAATTATGCATAAAAAAGAGAGTCCATACACGTTGACAATGATGAAAGGAAGCTTGAGTGGTAAATTCAAAGAATGGGAAAGCCACTTCCATGGGAAAATCAGCAGCTCCTTGTTTTAAGTTTTACTGATCTCCTGTTCCTCACATGCCCTGTAGCCCAAGTACACCCTTATAAGGCAGGTCATTTTCAGCACTGAACACACACACAGTCATTGTTTCAGACGAGAAAGAAAAACCACACACATACACAGATTAGATTCTCAGCATCTTATCTCAATGACTCATCTAAGAGAAATATTTTCACTCTTGGCACTAATCTGAAATTTTGTTTAATTTGTTTCAGCTTCAATTCACATGAGAACCTGTAACTGCTCTGCTGAAACACTTATATAAAATCAGTCTCATGGAACAATAATTTTTTTTTTCTAAACTACTATGGTTTGACATATTATGAGTAAAAAAAAATGAACAAAAAAACCCACAACAACTTAATACCAAGAGCAAATAGTAGAAGTCTGTGCTAAAATTGCTTGCATGTCCTGCATATAATTCATGTTTAAGAATTGACTACTAATGCAAACCATGAAAATCCAATATTTAATTTACTAACAAGGAATAAGTCGCAAAAGCTGATACATTCTGAAAGGGCATGTGTCTACTGCACTCCTACACAAATCAACATTTTTGTATGGAAATAAGAACATTTATTCATCAAAATAGTGATGAAATCCTCAAAACATCCAATATTTATTTCTCAAAGATTTCATTGCACTTATCTCAATATATTACCTTGCAATCAAATTGAACACACCATGCATTTTGCTACATCTGTCCTATGTTCAGATCCATGTGGTCATTCCAAAATGTATTTGCAATTCAGTACACGTTCACGATTATTTTTAAATTAATAGTATTTTAGTACCAAGCATTAAAAATATTAGTATTTTAAGTTGTTTTACTGCATGAGTGAGTAAATGTGTATTCTTATTTTAAATCAATATCACATTGTGTCAAAATTTCCATTCTCTATGCTGATTCAAGTATAAAGGTTTTGCTTTTCCTTAAAGAAAGGCTAAAGGACAGAAGGCAATGATACCATTTACTACTGATGCTACAGGATGCTTCAGGTGAGCCCATGTTCACCTGAAAAGTGTGATGCAGTAATGTAGGATTAACAGTGCAGCCATTTGGTTTCTAATAACTGAAAATTTAGAAAGATCAGATTGCATACATTGCAGTGACACTGTGGCATCAGCAATACTTCTGTCAGCATCTCCTTGTTCTGCCTGTTTATAAAATACTCTAAAATATACTAATTTAAATGCCAAGATATTGTTATTAGGACTACTTCAAATTCTCAAATTCTATAAATAACTGAAATAATTACTTCAACATCTTAATCAGCATATAAGATCATGTCTTATTTTACCAGTAGTCTCTGATTAACACAACATACATGTCAAGTTAGTGTCAAACATTTCTAACACACAATATTCATTTCTAATGAGGTAAATATAAAACAATTATTGATGTTTCATATGCAGAATGTTTTATTTCACTTCTTGGAAAATAACTTCTATTTAATTTTAACTGAAGTTCACAATAGCTGGGTTGATTCATTGAAAATAATAAACAACTTCTAGGATATTTTAAAAGAGATTATGTAGATTTTATTTAATAAGTGTGAAAATACCACATTTTATATATATATATATATATATATATTTATAAAACAACATCAATAATATGGCATAGTGACAATATCTAGGCAACAGTGATGACATTTTAACTTATAATCAGTAAATAACTGGTGTTCACTTCCTGAAGTGCTGACATACCATGCTTTCAGTATAACTCCAAAAACTAACAGAAAATAGGTGCTATGTCTTCCTGTCCATGTTATTCTGACGTGAGGCAGATCTTTAAGGTCCCTTCCAAACCAAACCATTCTATATGTTCTTGTCCCCAGCTACAGGAATTGTTCAAGCTGTACCTTCAACTCCTTGTGTTGAGTTGAATCCCTGGTCTGTCACTAAAGATACTAGCCATTACACTAAGGCAAAATAAAACCCAAAATACACAGGTATATAGCAAAAATAAGAAGAGAGAGGAGAAAAAATAATTTAAGCAAACTCTTGTTTGGGTTGATATCAATATGGCAGTTCATTCTTAGGTCTTCTGCATAATCCAAGAGTCTCTCATATCATAATAATATTAGATTTAACTAAGGAACAATGCAGTCTTTTTCAAAAAAAAAATCTCTTTTCTTCTTGCGTCAAGTTTTAAGTTTTCCCTCTACTTTAGTGGTTTTTTTTTTATTATTATTATTATTATTATTATTTTATTTAAACTGGACTAAAATTGCCACTGCTTGAGCTATCCTGATGACTTAACTTCCTTCTTTACTATCAAAGTGAAATTTGGGAAGAAACAAAATAAACATTTTGTTTTATGTCATTTAGAGTTAGGAGGAACTAGGTTAAGTTACAAGTAAGTTTTCCTAGATGTATTAGATATAAAATAGAGTACCAATTTTCCTCTTAAAAAAAAGGGAGGAAATGAGCTTACTGGGTGTTTTAAATTCTGTATTAACATTCATTTTGAAAAATGTGTGTTATGAATGGGAAGATTATTTCCTCAGTAAAACTGAAGAGTTGCATGTATCATTTGCATTAAGGGACTGCAGCTTTCTGGTTCTAAAAGCACTTCATGGGTTAATCAAATACATTCTTGGGATACCTTGTAAAATAGAAAGTAGTGCTAAGTGTGTGTGTATAATAAATATAAATAAAAAAGGTTCTGTAAGGCTTTTGTTTCAGACACATTTACCTATAAAAATTCACGATATTTTCCCCATCTCGTCCTAAGTAAAATTACATTAGAACATTAATAAATAATGTATCTGCAGCTGTATACATCACGTTTTGTACACATTCAGTCAACTGTAAAGGATGTTCAGAATCAATATTAGAACACTAACTTGTTGCTTCAGCAAGTTTTAAGCAATGAGGTGTTCACCAGGTAGTGAGAGACATGAATGCCCAGTATCATCTCAATTATACATATGACAAACATTTAGCAGGGTAATGGAAAGCAAGTTTTGACTACTTTGTTCATTGTTAGATTGGCAGAAATATTCAGAACGCCAGCTGCACAAGTTACATTTTATTAATACTATCATTATGCATTTGAAAATAAATTGTGCACAGCAATATTTCAAAACTGGATGAGCTCAGTCACATCATTCTGGGAACATAATTTCTGGATAGTTAAGATGATTCTCACCAGATAAGTAGACATAAAAAAAATAATACCTTGCAGCACTTGTTTCTGCACAGAAAAAAAAAAAAAAATCAGGATCTCCTGCAGCTAAGTATGGGATACATTTGTAATAATACAACCGCTATACCATCTCTTTAAATGTCAGCATTGATATTCAGCATGATTTCCTATGTATGACGGCTCAAGTCAATTATAATGACAGATAGCATCCTACTGGCTTATCTGATTACCTCTGACCTTTTAACAGCTGCAGAAAGCCAAAACAGCCTGAAAGAAGAACTCATGCATATATGACACAAAGCTGGAATTTCATATCTGAGCCACAGTCAAGAACACATTGAATGTCAGCAGATTTCTGACAAAGCCTATAGCAAATAATTTCTTGGATGGTTTGGCATCACAACAGCCTGTCATTTATTATAGCAGAGTACTGACAGGAGACATAAACTTGATTAATTTTATATCAATACATGATATAAAAGTCATTACAACACATAGTTCACTTAAAAAACTTGGAAGTCACTATCCAAAGTAACCATTCATTTTGATTATTATTATTTCTTTTATCAGAAGCTTGGTTAGATGATTTAAGACTGCATGGGCTCCATGGGGAAACAAAAATCAATATTAAGTGCAATTGAGTATATTCAAAAATAAAGCACATTTTTTGAACAACTGATTACTAACCAACTACTCAGGGCAGTCTGTCACTGCTCAGGTGTTGTTGCCCACTCCCAGTTAGTCAAATGTTAGCCTAGTAACTAATGAAAAGCTTGTCTTTGTGCTGTTAAATTTCTGTTGCAGCCCCCAATTCTGTTACTCATTCTTTAAATGTTTTCCCATTTTTTAACTGTAATAGTAAAAAGCTGCAAATAGTGCAGGAGAAACTATTTTGTATTTCCAATGCAGTATCATCTTCAGTAATCCAAGGACTTGAAAGTAGCAGCAGTATATTCAGATGTGTATTTACAACAGACTATCTTTACACCGTAGCATTTATGACAAAATTGGAGCACGTATTCATTTTTTATGGTATAGAAGCTTTAGAACCCCAATGCATTCCCATCACCCATTCTCCCAGTCATGATTCTGTATAAGCCATCCACAATGAGGCTGCATTTGCTCCTGATAATTTGTTGGTATTAATTTAAATTATTTTAGTAATGTTCAATTCATTTTCATGGGATGCTTCAAGCTGGAAATACTGTTTCAAAACCATTTCAAGTCCTCTATACAAATGAGCTCTTAACTCACCACCAGTAATAGAATGATAGAATAGCACTTCCATAGCCCCTCAATTAAGATGAAATCTCAGCTCTACTTGAGTAAACACCACAATTGTCCTCATCGTTACCTGGACCACAGTTTCACCGTTAGAAATAAGTGACCCTCTAATTTAGCTGTACTGTAAGTAAGCTACAAGAATGAACAGTACAAGACAACTCAATGGTATGCATTATAAATGATTATTATAAATAAACAACATCAATGATAACAGCAACTCAATGAACATCTAAAATTTATGAACAGCTAAGTTTTTAATATCTGGCTAAGTGTGAACAATAAAGAGAGAAGTAAAATATCTACAGATTTTCAGAGAATGTGCATTTTCATCTACACAGAAACTGTTACAAAAGAAACGTAATGAAGACAGTTGCAGAGATCACAATAAGAGGGAAGAAATATTTTGTGGCCTGTTAACACTTTTAGTGAATTTAATTACCCCAAAGATAGAGAAGTTTGTGATGCTATGAAAAAGTTGAGGAAGAGCACAAAGCTTATGTTGAATTTATAAGCGGGAAACAGAATACAGGACTTCCCCATCAGCAGCAGTAAGAAACTTACGTGTGATAAACAACATTTGAGATGTTACATCTAAAGTGTATGTCTGTTCTAGAAGGGGAAAATCAGAGCAAGGAGGTGGAGATGCCTACAGCTCAAGGGGAAAGGAGGGAGACTCCAAAGGAGACGGAGAAAAGGCCCCTTCCTTGGGCTCAGATGGGGCTGTGCAGCAACAAGCTAGAAAACCACTGACCTGACTGAGCGTGAGCTGACAGCTAGGGTCCTTGCAAGGACTGTGACTTGCTGTTTTTATTTTGTTTTACTTATTTGCTTCTCGTTGCCTCTAAAAATTATTTGTACTAATTCATACTGTAAAATGAAGTCTATTATGTCTTGTTTGTTATCTTTAATTTAAAAAACTTTCAGATCTCTCTGGGAGTTCACTATAAAATGGGTCTGTCCAGGTCCGCTTGAAAGGTCCCATCACACCCACATATCATGATTTCACCATCAGTAGTGCCTGGTAGCTAGCTGTACATTTCCTAGGGCTTTAGTAACCTAAGCGCATTGCCACTCCCTTACCCCAGGGAGTCTGCCCTGGCCTACAAAATTCCCCGCAGTAGAAATAATGACACCTGATTCAATGGAATAGGGACCTCCTCTCCAATGATTTCAAGAAAACTAAATATTAAGAGATGAAAGAATGCAATTAGGGTAGTAATACATCTCAAACAATGTTAATAACCCTTATAAGCTGAGAGAATACGCAGTTTATTCAGCTACCATAAAACAAATATTAAACATACTCTGGGAAAAAGAAAATATGTTATTTCTGTTCAGAAAAGTAATTAAAAAGTGAACAGAGTAGCTTGGCAGCTGCACAATAATCCCTTTTAATATCTCAAGCAGTCCATACTGGTGCAAGATTCTCCACACAGCATCACCACATAAGAATACTGCTGCATATATTTTATGCTGTATTCACACTACACTATTAACACATTCTAATAACTGGAAGCAATCAGTGAAATGCATCCATTTCCTTGTGATGTTTCTACTAGAGAGGAACCAAAGAGGTAATAACACAAATGAAAATCTGAAATATTCATGTAACACCTAAAATGGTAATTGAGAGGAATATGCCACAACCTATTACTGTGTTCCTTCAACATGTGGCACAAGATCTCACTGCTTCTGAGACACAATGCAGTCAATTTGTGTCTGCAAGAGTACAGCAGGCTCTCCTCTGCAATATGCCACAGGAAAGGACTACTATTTGTAAATCTTTATATACATGAACTAACATCTATTGGAACAGAAAAGTCAATCAATGTGCAATCCAAACCTTGCTTTGGAGTATTATCTGCATGCAGAATAAAGTCAGTAGTGTTAAGAGCCTGCTATTTCCCTTAACAGTGGGGAAAATGAGGATGGTTTAATCAATAGTATGACAATCCAAGTTTTGCCATTCTGCAAGTCAACTCAGTAAACACTTATTGTACAAGAAGGGTACAGGAAACAGGGTAATCAGAGGAGAAAAGACCAGTTAGTAGCTTCCCAGGAAGCCAATCCTATTGCATATTCCAAGAGCTACTTTACAAAAGAAGATTCCCTATATAACAAAATTTTTGTTTAGGTTTACCATATAGATGTCATTTGAGACACTCAAAAACAGTCATTCTACCTCCATTCTGTATGAGTTAATTCTCTCCTCAAGCAAGCTCCTAGCTACTGGGTGTTTTACCTGCTTCTAAACTTTGAAGTCAAGAAAACACAAAGACCACAGCAGTATCATGGTGCAGCTGACTGCCTGTGTACTTCACGTAAATTGTCTTCAGCTGATGCAGACTGATAACTAAGCTTCCAATGAAAGGCCTTGTATTTACGGTTGTACAGTGCACTTTGTACCAATCAAAACCCATGGGCTTCCACTCCAGTTTAGAAGACAGATTTGTGTTTTAGAAAACTTCAATGATAAAACTGGGATCCAAGTTGTGTTGTGTGTTTTTTTGTTTGTTTTGTGCCTGTAAATTCTGAACTGATGTACTAAGGCCTGCATTGTCACTTCATGTCAGATGAAGAGGTGTTCAAAATGGGGGGCTAATCCGTCAACTACATACATACAGAGAACAGAAAATGGGTCCCTGAGTGCCTAACCTGATCTCATCCTCTTTAATAAACTGGTCTAAGCTGTCAATAAATTCTCTCAGCTTCCACAAAAGATATTTTCTTGTGGTTTATGGTTCAAAAGCACACAAGACAAAGCTTTGTGAAAAAAATATTGTTAAGGTTGTTTTTCAAACTCAGTTGGTAATACGTTATAGTAAGTGGACTTTATTTAATGCTCAATTAAATTTTAATTGCTTGGTGACACTATTCATAATCATCAAACCAGCCAATGTTTATTAATAGCCATTTCTAATAGAGTATAGCATCTCAGATCTCTATATGAATTTAAGACGAAATAAATTTGATACAATTTCCAGCTGAGCTATCACATTAAACAAACTTCCTTTGCTTTATCACTCAGGTGACTATAAGATACTTGATATTTCAAACCTAATAAAGTAGATATAACAAACTGCACAGAGTAGAAACACATCAAAAACTTGAGCTCATGGACAGAAAGCATTATTGGGGCTGCAGCCAGCCTCACCTTAGTTACCACTACCTCAAGAACGACAGGATTTCTGATTCCTTCCAGAAGGACAGAGTACAGCATTCAGATACCAAGCTACATCTTTTTCAGCAAGTCCCTTTTAATTTTTATAATCAGGGATGCGATTACTCAAAAAATTCATCACAATATAAATGAAGGCGTGATACTCACAGAGAAGATCAGGGTTTCATAGATGCCTTCTCTATTCACATTCCTACCCCAACATAAGTTTAGGGAAATTCAAAAAATAGCAATTATAAAAATTGATAATAGGGGAAAAAATACTTGTATCTACTACTTCACAGCAAATTCTTAATATTATCTGACATTTATAACATCCCCCTCTCAAGTTAACCAAGTTACCCTCTGACAGCCAGACATTTTAATACTTGCCTCACTATCAGTAGCCTTTCCTCATACGGTGCTCCTATAGTAAACCCACATCCTCCAAAGTAACCTCTTTCCTCATTGCCTTCCAGGTACTAGGTTTTCATAGCAACTGCTTCTAATTGGTAGTTTGATGATAAACAGGGGAAGTAATTAAGCTTTTCATCAGTCCTTCTTGACCTACTGCCCTGTAGGTCATGCATTTCCCACTGTGGAGATCAGGCATTATTAGAGAACCAGAATATAGGGTATAAGCATTTGAAACATGGATTTAGTACATGAGCATAATCAACACAGAAAATTCAAGCTATTACCACACACAACAGGTTATTAATTCTAGGCAATAAAAGTGGTAGGGTTTTTTTCTTTTTCATTTTGTTCAGTAGAGACTGAGGGGCTGACTTTCCTGTCTTCCACTATGAGAAAGCTAATTGTGGTTTGGGGCAATTCAGTTCCTCGACAAGTGTTTATATTTATAATGGATAGGCATAGGAGGAGGTCACAAATCTCTCCCCGGAGAGAAAACAGAACTCAACACAGCAGCAAGAGGAAACTGTAGGGGAAGTCTTTTTCTGTTGCCAGTTTTTCAGATTTACACAAACATCAGCTACTCTGGTAATGTTAGGCCATAGCTTTGCCAGGATCCGTTTTTTCATTTATTTATTTTTTCCCTACTCCTGTTTCACTACCTTGGTTACCTAGACATTGACTTTCTGACTGTGCTCCCCTCTTACTTTCTCACAGTTTTTACCACTTCTCTTCAGCTTTAGTTACTGGCTTTGAATCATTTCAAAAAGGCAAAATTAAATTTTATGCAATGTTTTATGTAATGATTCAATTATTTGATGAAATTCACATCTTACCCCAGTAAATAATCCTCAAAAACTTTCAGAGTTTTGTTAAAGTTTACTTATGAAATCGTATTCTCGTATCATTTTGGTATACATACTACAAACTCTTAATTTCACCGACTTGAGCAGTCCTAATATATCGAGTATAATTCTTATGGACTACTTTTATCAGCACATATATTATTCTTAATATGGAATTATCATCTGGAAGTTTGTTCCCAAACGTAATGTCTTAATTGTTTAGCATTTGTAATTTCTCTTAAAATTGACTCTGTAACTGTGAAAAACAATATTGTTTTCCTGTCCTTGGCATAGGGGATCATTATCTTTCACCTCAAACACAGAATTCTTGTCAGAAGACTGGATTCCACATTAAGAAAGGAGGCACTATCCTCTTGGATGTAAACCCAGATAAGAGATCTGAAAGGTGCACTGGGCTGTAAGCATAGATGAAGGCAGAGTACTGAACAGTTCATCAGAGAGTGTATCTACTGTGCTGTCTAGATGTAACTTAAATAGCTATTGCACTAGCTTGATTAAACCATGCCAGTTGCAAAGGGAATGGAAATGCTGGAGTCCTTGTTTCCATCTGACTTGACTGGGAGTTACCTCCATGCCCCTGGAGTGCATTAATACCTCAGATACTTTGATACCTAGGATGCTATCCTAAGAGTTCAACAGTATGTAACATAGTTCCTAGCTATATTTAATTAGTAAAGCAAGTACATACTCCTTTTTTTTTTTTTTTTTTTTTTTTTTCCATTCTGTTAATACATGATGATTGAATACTCGTCAAACTACAACACATTTCTAACAGGGACTACTGGCTGTACCAGAGCATCAAGTTACATGATAGTCTTCCACACAGCTTGTTAACATTATCAGAATTGCTACTGAACAGGGAAAGTGGGATACAGGATAAAGAAAGGCAAAAAACGACTACCTTCCTTTTAGCAGCTCTTTCAATGAAGCTCTTTTAAAATTAAGTCAAAAAATCACATAGCTCTTTTCAGATATTTCATGAAGTAATTGCAGCTGTACATACTTTCATTTAATTTCAAATGAAAATTAACATCATTGATTTTTCATCAATCATCAATTAAACATCATTGATTTTTCTCAATGATCAGATGTAATGTTCTAAGCATTTTTAACGTCAAAAATGGCCTTTTGATTTAAAGTAAGTGCCACCAGTTATCACAAGAGCTATTTTAAGTACAATCTATGAAAATAATTTAATTTTTAAATTCAAGATTACTTTAAAAACAGCTTCAAAAACAGCATCTTTCTGTAACTTTTTAGAATGAAATAATAGCCTGTTCTTTTTAAAAACTAAGAATTGAGTCTGTAGGTGGCGCTGTGTCTCTTTAGGATAAAAGAGTCACGGTGAATGAGATCAAGAGGCTGCCCAACACATCCTGGTGAAGCCCCTGAATTTATGTAAGGCACACATCTCTTCAGGAACATAATTAAATTAAATCTATGCATGATATACACCCTAAATATACCAATATAATCTATGTACATATTGTGTAGTATATACCTTATCATATATGTTGGGACTGCAAATAATTTAAGAATTTGAAGATCAAGAATATCTTTATTCTTCTCTTCAACAGATTTGCACAGATTAATATTTACTTAATTTAAGAATTTAACTACCTTTACTTGGCAAACAGTGGTCTAAAAGATGCAAGAGACAGTAGAATTTAGTAAACAAAACTTATTAAAATCTCATATATGGGTTCATGCATGTAGCTTCATTTATGAGGTTTGCCATACAATTCAGCCTATCTCTATTGTCCTGGCACTTCATTGCACCATACCTTCATTGCATCCTTACCTCAGACCACCTTGTGACTACCCAATATAAGTGGAAGTTTAATAGCATTTTTTACTCTCATGATGTCAACATTGTAGGCATTACAGAGTATCTAATACGGTAATTCTTAGAATGTATTTACAGTATTGGTACTGGCAAGTACGTATCATAGATGTACGCATAGATTTCAGGTTTGTAACAAAAAGCAAGGGCCAAGTAATTAGCTTTTGATCTTGAAACTAATATGCATTTGAAATTGTAGAACTGTACAATAATTTGCTGTATAATGTTATTTAAGTAGGACTTAATCACCTTTTTACTGAGCAACAGATAAACTCAATCTATTGCTACTTATAAAGGCCCTCTCTCTTCACAAAACAGAACATACTAATAAAGAACAACTTTGTTTTTCACTCCAGACCTAGTAATTACATTGCAATACAAAAAAAATAATGAAGGACATGCGTGAAATATATCACCTTTACTTTGTCACTGCTCTTTGACAGCACCAAACACATGAGGTAGGATGATCACTTCCCCTGTTGCAGCAAACAGCACCCTCAGGCTCCCAAACTTTCACACTCTTCATGTTCTTGATCTGAAATTTAAACTGTAGTCTTAGTCACAACCAGCATTTAGAAATAAATATATATATCTAATCAGAACAAAGCTAAAAAATACTGTACATTTCACGACTGAGCATCAACTCCTCCATGTAAGAACCCAGACTTGAAGTATGTGACAATACGTATGCAGTCCTGAAAACCTCTCCTTGAGTTCTGTTGTTAGGAAACCTTCATTTAATTTTTCACTAAATGTGAAAAGATTTATTGGAATGTGAACTCATACACAGAAGCACATGGTTCTAAGAAATGGGACTTAAAAATGTAGAGACAGCGTGGCAAGTCATATCGTATGGTAGGTAAAAGGTAATATCCGTAGAATTATTATTTGCTTCAAAAACAGTCAAAATTGCATCCACACTTCAAAACAAATAATAGTCACATTATATTTTTTACTTCTTTATATTATAGAATATGCCATGTAAATGTCCCTGTACTGAAAAAGTCAGTATTATAAGAATTCTTGTATCACAAGAATTATATCTTCATTATGTGGAAGAACCCAACACATTTCATAATCTATCACTAAAACCTTACAGCATCCATAGGAGTAATAAATTCACTACTTTTTGTAATTTTGAAAATAGATAGGGCAATTTCTCTACCATCACACATAATACAAGCCAAGTCCCAGGAGATTTCATCTTCATTCCTATTCTCTGGTAATAAGACTTACAGAATGTAAATAACCATTTCTATGTATAAATATAAATATTTTTACTTTAGCTTTCCCTCTCCATCTTTTTTTTTTTTTTTTTTTTCTGTTACTCAAAATATTTGTATGTGGTTTACATGAAAGAAAGCAGGTTTCTGCATATCAAAATAGGAATTGGCTATGGATTTGTATAACTTAAGCAGTTCAAAGTTCATCTGGAAACTTAAAAATGTATTTTTAAATTATCCAAAAGGAAACCATGTTCTTCTTGATGTCACAAAAACATCACTCAGCAAATGCAAAATTAGACAAACAGAAACAGCAGTAGCAGAAGAAAAGGAATGTTAGCCTCAGGGGAAATTAAAGGAGACTATTCTCTAGCTGCACAGATCCTCATTAAAGACTCTGAAAAATGCATTTAAGGACATGTCTCAGTCTGCTGCTTTTTCAATGTCTCTTGCCTGCTGCTGTTTTTCTTCTAGAGGCCCCTGTGCAAAGTATCCTACAGTTTTGCTTTGGGGACATTTCCTCCTCAATTCCTTTCCTTTCCTGAGTAATTGTGCTTCAGGAGCTTCTGTGCATCAGATTCAATTTTAAGCATTTTACCCTGGTTTTGTAAATAGCCACCAAAGAAAAAGAAGTCAGAGTAACAAATGTAAGATGATGAGAATCTTCATGCATACTACTCTTATTCTTCATCACTAACACAGAGTGGCTCAAGGGGCAGGGAAGGAGACAGAAACAATTCCAAGCTGCTCCAACAAGAACCCACAAGATCATTTACATCTGATCACAGTCGCATGCTACAATAATTTTTGCAACTGGAAAATCTGCAAAGGACCTTTCCCCAAATCTGGCACGCCAAACTGACACTTATATAAACACTGCGGTCTGATCTAGGCTTGGAGGATCTAAGCACAGCTGATAGTGCTCCACCTGCCATTTCACAGCCATACTCTCTTGTGGCCTTGGTGGGCTTCGATAGTAGCATGTCTGCACTGCTGTACTTTTTGGGCAATACGCTAACCCCATGTTTGTGGGATAAAGTAAAAATAGTGTATTTTCACTGTGCAGACACAACAGGTAAATACTTTGCATAGGCAGAATCAAAGGTTCATGTAAAGAAATCAGTTCCAAATTAAAAAAGGCAAGTAGACGTTTTAATACTGCTGTGCTTTTATCAAGTAGCAAAGGTCTCAAACTTTTTTAACAGCTGTTTTAGTTGTGTTTCTCGATGCAGTTTATTGAGTGACTGTGTTCTGAGAGCTTTAAATTGAGATTTATTTGTCCTTTTGCTAATCATGAATCAACCTTCTTTTAGATCAATTAACTAAATCACTTTGGAGGCAGCTCAATGCATTCTTTATGGATGAAAACCTTTGTACTTTATTGCCCGTAATACCTCTCCACCCCAATAAATAGAATTAATAGCCTACTTGTTCACTAGTGTTTGTAACTTCCAGTGTTTCACAGCAATTAATTTCTTATGACTTGATAACAAAAATAGATTTGAGTAAAACATCAATATTAATATGTTCTTGTTCTCCCTTCTGTTCTTTCAAAAGTACTTAGTTTTCACAAAGAACTTTATAATGATCATGTCACTCATGTCACTATAAAACCTCAATGATTTTTAAAAACTCTTACAAGTATTTAATAGGTTACCACTGCAATACATACTAGTAGTTATTTTTGTACATAGTGGGCATAACAATAAAATAAAGTTTTGTCTCTGAAATTTCCATCTAGAAAATCCGTTTAATTACAGTATTTATTAGCACCGGGAAGTACCTGGTCCTGATTTGTTCCTCAGTTTCACCAGGTCAAGGCCCTTGATATATTACGTTTCCTGTAACAGCACCTCTAACCTTTCTTTTGTTAAAAATCATCTTGAGATGATAATTATTCTAGCTGATGGCCAGGGATTCAATAACAGCTGAGACAAACCATGGCTTGCCAAGAATTGGACTGTTTCGCTCAGAGTGCAATTCAGTTAATTCATATCTAATGAAACAGGCCAGAGGCTCTCTGGCCATCTCGAAATGGGATCCAGCAGAACCGTGATCCACACTGTCATGTTAACTCAGTTTTGAGCTCATATTTGAGCCCAAATCCCTCACTGCACATTCTGTGTTGATTTGTACTTGAGTTTCACCCTGGGAGGGAGCCAGCCCTGCTCTGGCAGCAGTGCTGCAGCTGTTAATGAGGCCAGCTCACAGTCCTGCCCCATGAGCTGCCCAGCTGACAGGTACCTGGAGGAAGCCACAGCCTCCCCAAACTCCCCCAGGCCCTGAGTGAACAAGCCCCATGTCGTTCCTAGCAGTTCTGTAGGAGGCCATTTTCAGTGCCACCCCCATCCCACTGACCTGGCAGCAGCTCAGAAGGGGCATGGTGCCTTGGCCTGTCACACAGAGACGGGTCCCACAGCCCTGTCACAACCAATATCTGCTGTGTGTATGGGCAGCACAGCAATAAGGGACCTGAGGGCCGCATTTATTAGTTTATCAAGATTCCTGGCCTTTTTTTGAGGGGCTCAGGTTGTGGCATGTCCGTGGAACTGCTCAGGGCTAGTGACACACACAAGTTCCTCCGTGAGAGGAACTCCAGAAAGCCTCAACTCACCCTTTAAACTTTCGCAAACTCTAGGCAGCAGGTTCTGGTGCTGCCAGGACCATGTACAAGGACTGACAGTAGCATGGCAGCTTGCAGTGGCTGGGGGTGTCCAGGTTTGGGAGCAGTGCGGCTGCACAGGTCCTCTCTGAGGAGAGGCCAGGGCTGCCCCCATGCTGGTTCCAGCAGGCCCCAGGCCCCAGGCCCCAGTGCAGGGCCTAGCATTGAGGCCACCAGTGCTACTGGGAAAATTGTTAGAGTAAGGGCAAAATGCTGCCCAGCAGTGAGGAGTGATGGCAAAAGTGTGAGAAAGCATGCAACCTCTTCACCATCACCAAGTGGAGGCAGTGAAGGTGCACTTGCCACCTTCGCCAGGTCAGGTGCCCCACAAGAGAGCCATCTCTCATCTTACCAGCAAGGCACAGCATGGCTGTGCAGTAAGCTCCCTGTGGATCATGAACAGCCAAAGTATTTGGATTCATTCTATAAACCTTATTGTACAGGAATGGGCTGACTGTGGTAGGCTATGTGCCAGCTAGCAAGTCTAATCTATTTCATTCCTGCCAAAATGCTGTGCAAATGGGGTTTGGCCTGTCAGCTGCTGCAGGTAAAGGCCTAGAAAAATAAGGCAGATCCAGTGTGGTATGAAACAGAAAAACTTCTTCCTTCAGATATTCCTAAGATTGTTTTGCCAGGCGGTGTTCATATCACTACTCCACATCATCATCTCTGTCCAAATTCTCTTTTCATCTAAAGTTAAATGCTTATACACTCCTTATTAAGGTTCCACTGAAAACTGAAGTGAATATGGATATTTTATTATTTTTTTTTTTTAGCAATAAAACTGATGTTTCCATTCCCAATTATTCTACTTATGAAGGCTGTATTATTATTATTATTATTATTATTATTATTATTTGCGGTTGTTAAAAAATCTTCCATGCTGGAAAAAAGTTATTTTAATTCTACTAAATGAAATGAAAATAGCTCCTATTTTTGTTTCAAAGCTTTTTATGGGACTTTTTATATTCCCATAGCTTTAGAAAACAAAATTGTCAAAGTAGATGTAGAATACATTTCATTTCTTATGACAACATAATCTGCTAAAAATATTAGCACATGTTAAACAGCAATACTCAAAGATATCAGTCAGTACTAGGTTAAAGGTTGGATTAGATGATCTTAATCTCAACAAAAAATTACCTACATATTCCTGGGAAGAACAAAGTAAAACACTGTTCTATGAATAATGAAAAAGTAATTCAGAGGTGTTTCCTACATAGTAAGAGCAATAATAACAGTGGTTATAATATAAGAGTAGTGTTGCAAAACCAGCCCAAGCATGGAGCTCTCACTATTGGCTCCATTGATACATCTGCATGAAGAAAGAATTGTATTTTTCTCAGATATTCTTTGTCATCTCTCTTTCCCAAAGCTACCGGGCCCTGGAGGTTACTTACTGTTCCAGTTAATTAACCTAATTCATCATCCAATATCATCATATAAAATATTACACTATTCTTAACTCACATTTCAAAGACTCATTCAGGAATGTATTCATTGTGCATTTTCCTGCTTTACTATTTCTCAGTATTCTTAAGGTTAATTTTTCATATAGCAAAAATATTCATTCTGTCTAAGATATACTAGATAACAGAGATCACTTTACTAATCCCTGTAGGAACAAAGAAACTTCTATATATGTATGCACTAGTCAACACACCAGATTGTCTTTGATGCTGGCCTTTGTTGTCATGTATATAGACTGCTACCCAACACCAATGAAACATTTTCTTCATTTTTTTTTCTTAATCAGTAATGATAAAATAAGTTCTCTCAATGTAAATATCCTACTTGGTTCTTTAATAAAACATCATAATCAACAACAAAGAAAAAAGGAAGATTACAGTTTTTAAATGTCAGTATGAATTTGTCTCTTTACTTCAGTAGCTTTCCTTGAAATTGGATAATATCTGTTTATTTAAATAATTTAAGTAAACTTTTCTGCCTTATATTTTGTTGGTTTTATTATCATTAAGGGTGTAATCTCAAGCTAACTGCTCAGTGCATTGCTTAGCTGAACAATACTGAAAGAAATACTGGAAAACAAAATAAAATATGCCTCTCTTGCTTCATTGCTTTGTACAAATACTACAGAAAGAAATATCAAAGGTAAGATATGATGGATTTCAAAGTGATCATGCAATCGGAAAGTTCAGTAGTGTTCAGTAAACTTTTAAGATGGCTCTGGGGCACCACTGCAGAACTAAGATAAAAGAACAGAGATGATTATCTGTCCTCCTAAAATAGTGCTCTACCTGTAAGAAGTCAGAAGGTTTTTGACCATGATTAGTATTTTGCAACTCAGATGTCCATCAATAGTGGATATTTTTATTTTAAATGAAACATTCTCCTCTTGTTTTTTTTGTGGAATTACTTTTTAACCCTGTCAGTACTTACACCATTGATAGAGTTTGAAGTATTTGCAATTCAGTAGTTGCTAATTTGTTTTGCTGAAAAGCTCCATTAAGTAATCATTCATTGACTTCTGTTACCAAATATTACTAGTTTTTCTAAATTTTATTTTCTTCTTTCTACATCTCTTTTTTCCTTCTTTATTTCAGTAAAATACATAATGGGGAATCTCTGGCCAGATATTTCATTGTATAGGCTAGACAGTAGTTGAAAACATGGATCTTTGGTGAGTAAAAACAATATTGAAGTTGGTGTGGCTACACAGTGCTATTAAATGGTGTGGTAACAGGTGCTGAGTCCTAAGAGGCGTTGCCAGGTTGTAGGCCTGAGTATCATAAAAGGACAATGTGCTCAGACTCTAGGAGGAATTTTCTTCATCTCTAAAGACCTACCTCCTAGCTAGGCAGTCTTGTGATAGCTGACTGCTGGAAAATTTGCCTTTTCACCTGCTTCTAATTGACTGCTTCACATGAACAGAAGCAGCAGGGAGCTCCCAAAGGGAGCTAAAGCAAGCAGCGCTGTCTGGCTGCTGATGGCAGCCAGAGAGCCTACATCTCTCTGCAGGCACCTTTCCTAGAATTTTTAATACTGAGAGGAGATAGTTTTGTTTGCAGGAAAATATTTCTGGAGAGAGAAGCCAAGATTAATCATCCTTTATTCTGTGAATGTCATAATTGTTTACAATAAAGTTTTTTTCAGTCAGTGGCAAGCCCCAAGACGATGGCAATATCACTTAAATTGTATTGAAAGCTGTGCACAAGGCTATTTACAGGGATTTATTTATTTATTTATTTATTTGTTCAGCTCATTATGGCCTAATGATCAAGCCATTATGGCAAAGTGCTAAAAGCAGAAATATACCAACAATAAATATTGTTTGCATCTATGCCAAATCTGGGTATCTCCTGCACTCCATGATACTGCTACAGAGAGCAATAATGTGAATCATCTGATTGGAGCCACTAACAAAATTCGCAACATCAAAACTGATGAAGTCAGTGGAAGTGTTGCCAGGATTTACCTACTGAATTCAGCACATTGTATTTGCATTTCTACACAATGTAGGATGTAATAGCGGCTTTTTAACCTTACATATTTAAAGATCAAGGAAGACCCTGTTTAGCAAAGAATCTTTGAATTTACAGAAGTTTCAGAGTGAGTCTATTCCCTCACTTGGGAAATATGTTTATTGTTACTATTTCATAATGATATATAAAAAGTCTGAAGAAGTTGTATATTATGAACCACACTGGATAGGTTAACTGTGCTTATAGCTTGAAGCTGAATGAGGGAGCTAACTGGCACATTTTATTTTATTATTTATTTATTTATTTATTTATTTTTGCAATTAAAATATTTGTTCAACCACATTAACAACTACAAAATGTCAGATATCTGTGGTTTTATTGTCAGTCACCCACTGTTTTCCTGCTTGTGGAAGTCTCTTGGGTCTGGCACTAATAAATACCACAGAATAAACTGTTCCTATATTTAAATCTATAAACATGACATGGCTGGCAATAACTGTTACAAGTATTGATTTTATCTTTCGTAGTTCAAGATAGTAATTCCATTTTCTGATTCCAACTTTGCTCAAACATTAAATTAGAAGATGTAGAAATGCAACCATTGTAGAAAAGTAATTTGGTATGTTTTCAGGCTTTTTTTTTTTTTTTTTTTTTTTTTTTTTTGCATTTGGGAGCTATCAGAAGTAAAACAGCCTCTTACTTAGTGCTTGTAAATCAGCAGCTACACGTAAAAGCAACATAAGTCTCTGATGGAAACAAAAGCAAGAGGTGAAAATTAAACTACCTCCGCATCTGCACTCTAATCAAATTGAAATTGGTCAGTATGTAGCAAAAGTTAAAAAGAAAAGGAAAAGCAAATAAACAAGCAAATATGGATTCAATTTATTGCACAGCCTATGTGACACCATTAGTGAATCCTAACTTGCAACTTTCAGGATTATTTCTGTTCACAAAATGTGTTTCCTTAGTGACCTACCTGTCTTAGCCCCAAAATCAGCAGCAGCTTCACAGTCAGATATTAAAGACACTCCCTTAAAACAAACATTCTTCTGTGCTCTGAGTGACCAAAGTGTCATCATGATGGGGTTTATACTTGAGGTGCAGTAAAGAGAGCCAGCCCTCTATGTATCAATGATCCTATTCCAGGACAAAGCAGCTGCCTTTAAATCACAACCCCCATCTGAAAAGCAAATGAATTTTGTTTTCTGGTACTTTTACATCCTTTGTAAGCAATTTAGAAGTGCATTTCTTGCTATCAGCCTTTACATCCTAATTTGGGATCATGAAATTGAGATGAATTATTTTACACCCGTGCAAACTTGTCAGTGCTGGTACAACTGCACCTTGGGTCAATTTCGTTGATGAAGCTGAAATAATAGATGATACATCTGTTTTACAACACTTGGATTAATAAGAATTTTAACATTTTAAAATAATTAAAATATAATTATATTCTCAAGTTATATATTGGACTGTATCTTCTACTAAAAACATGTACTTATTATGTCTTACTATGTGAACTCATTAATATTAGCTCACTTGGTTAGCATGTTAATTTGAGCAGTCCAAAGCTACTGACAGAACTTCAGAATCTATTTGCATGTGGTGCTGCAATCAGTTCTTATATCAGACACCTCTTATAAACAGATGAAACACTGTAATTGAATGAAATTCCTAGAGGATCTAAATTGTTGGCTAAATTAGATTGTAGCAAAGTGAGCAGCTCTTGAACAGCCATGGAATGGGAGCCAAGATTCCCACTTTTTTCATGAATGCAGCCAGTGACTTTAAAATTCTAAAAGTTACTTATCTGCACGTAATTAGTATGTCAGAAGAGTTTTAAGATCTTTGAATAAAAGATGCTCTAAAAGTGCAGCTTTCAGAAACAATCTACTAAAGAACTGTTGCAATAAATAGTTTACAAGACATAACCAAACATTTTCAACTAATGGTGATGTATTGATAGTTTTGGAAATATTTATGATAATTGGAAAAACCATTCTTCTAATACTAATGCAAATACAGTATTTTCAGCTTAAGCACCATAGGCCACATTCATATGAGCCCTTAAATGACAATGAACAATCTGAAAGCTTATTACCCTACAGCAGTGATGTCTTTAATTTTAATAATAGTATAATTGCGGCATGCTTGACCTTATAAATAATATAAGTAGTATTGATGTAAGAATTTCAAGTATTATTTGAATATCATAATGGTAATGGCAGCCTAACTGCACTCATAATGAATACAAACGATGAAATTCTGTTGTTTTACACAGTCTATAAAAGACTGAAAAGTAAGGAAAGTGTCCTCTTTGACCCTACCTGTACACCAGCCTATGAGAAGTTAAGGATATGAAATGTTTAAACAATATATAGGGTCCTTCTCCAAAAATAACTGGAGAAAAGGAGAAATGAACTTTCTGCATTGTGAATCCTGAATTATATGCTATGGTGAGGAATTAACATGTTCCCATTGACTTTAGTAGTACAGAATACATACCTGAGTCAGGTAATTTATAACTCTTATTAATAAACACACCTGATAGTATATCAGCTCCATTGCAATAAGAATTACTGGTTTCTCACAGGAATTCAATGCTTATGAAAACTCTGACAGAAATCCACTTTATCTATTCACTGCTACCTTGTGCTTGCTGTTTTCTCTCATTAACCATACTCCCTTCACTACTCCAAACATGATTTCTTCTTTTCAGGGGGTTGTCTTACACAGAAATTATATAAAGGAAGAGAAGACTCAAATATCCAATCCATAAAAATCTCTGTAGGCAAATCTCATATGTCGTAAGGTTTAATAAGATGAACAAATAATTTTTTTTTGATTGTTTGTTTGTTTTGTGAAACAGGCCCTAGAGCATCCCTATGTGCAACAACTGTACATTCTGGATAGCAAAAATTACACAAGGTGGCCAATGGCTTTTATGGATGTCCGTACTGGCTTTTATATTCACTGCAGAATCCAGGTTAACATCTCATTTTTGATAACAACAGAACAAAAGAAAATAAGCAAATAAATAACATTTATGAGGAGTAAAAAGGTAAAGGCACTCTACATTTTCAAACGTGGGAGAATGAAAGAGATATAGCCTGTCTGATATATTGCATTTTAAAGGCTATAGGAGAATAACAACAATAGGGATAAATTAGGAAAGATGTATTTTTATTAGTGTATGATGCATACTTGATGTTTGACAAAGTTTAATAGTGCAGTATGTGATTTTAAGGTCATATGGTAAACATTTCAATGAATTCAGGGAACTGCACTTAGGAATCATAAAAAGGATTACTGTGACACACTTTTCCCCATCCTTACGGACATAATTTAATATGCTGCATTTGCAGATATAGTTTGCATCACAGGTCTACAGTCTCTTTTTGTTAATGTGGCTAGTATTATCCAATCATAAAACTATCTGCACATTTTGGCTATAGTAATGCTAACAAGACACTCAGATGTTTCCAAACATCCTCAGTATTCCTGATCCAGGATCTTGGTATATGGACATCCTACACGGCAATAACTAAGGCTGATTGGTTTTATCAGTCAGGCTCAAACTGCAAAAAATTCAGTTATATTATTTCCATACCAAAATGCATTTTGGTCATGCTTTATGAAAACAAAACAAATAATAGTTCATCTGTGCTTTAAATAACACAGATGTTGTTTCTGACTTACAGGTAGAATCCAGAAGAGGGTAATTGAGGACACTATGGTTAATGGGTTACATTAACCATACATACATATTTACTTCCCCCGGTGATTTAACCAATGCCCAACAGCATGCCACTGTCAAATCCTAGTGAAGACATCAGCATTTATGCCTCTGTACAGTCAGCACTGCCCTTGCTTAAGTTACCTCACATTTAGGCTATTGTTTCTTGTTAGTATTTACTTGTGTAAGTTGTATGGAAGGAACAGCTTTCTGCGAACAGTCACAGCAAAGCTTACCTATCTAAAACCAGAAGATGAGACAGAAACTTATTTTACTCAACTCATCTTTCAGACAATGAGATTTGAACACTGTTGATTTTCTCAAGTAAATTGCTTGAGAAGAATTACATTAAAAAGTGCCAAAGGTTCTTTAAGTACTCAGGCTTAAAATCTCACTTTTCAATTAGCATGACAATAGTGTCAGTGTTAATAATCACTAACCAGAAATAAAGAGGACATCCTGAGGCTTTGGAAAAACAAAATGTCTTGATGCATAAGGATTTCAAGCACAGCACACACACATCTAAAAATATACAAAAAAAAAAAAAAACAAAAAAAAAAACCAAAACCCATCTGAAATGTACAGACTCATCCAATCGTTTTTGTCCAGCCTTTTACAATGATTATCTACTTTTTTCTTCACCCTAAACTTATCCCTCTATTCTTATCTGTCTTCCTTCCATTACCCATTCTTCCTTTTTCCTTGCTGTGTTACTCATTCAATCCCTTAGCATGTTTTTTTTTGTTTTGTTTTGTTTTTGTTTTTGTTTTGTTTTCACTTTAAGACTGTCCAAATGCAAGATCATCTCCACTCTTCTCTAAATATTTAGTAAGATATCCATCAGCAGCTGTGTTAATAAATTAATAGATAACTTTTGTATGAATATGAGTTACCAACACCTCTTGCCTGTTTTCTCAACAAAACCTGTGGTCTCTCTCTTTTTTTTTTTTTTTTTAATTGCATCTGTTTTGTATACTCTACATGTTAATTCATTGATTGCTCATATCTAAAGTGAGTGAAAAGTCAGTGATTCTTGCTGTTTTTGTTAAACTATTTTTAATTTATCTGCCCTCTATTTTTTTTTTTTAATTATTCACTAATACCAAACAAAGTAGAAGAAAAGATGTCTCAAAGACAATAAAGATCTTGTGTGTTTGATAGAAATCCATGGCTACAAGCAGCAGCAGCACCTGTTGGTGAGCCTACTCTATGCGTCCTCCATCCTGGTCATAGCATATGCTGTTCTTTTCCTTTTGAGAGTGCTGGGAAGAAGGTGGGAAATGTGAGGATAATTCAACAGGCAGAAATGTAAAGATGAGATGTTTATACATATTTTTCTATCTGTCTATCCATCTGTCTAACAGTTAAAAAATTATTCCAGGCAAAAGATTATCTGATCAAAACAACTGAAACTAGTTTTATACAACATAAATACTGTGTGCAAAACTTACAAAGAATCCCTGAGTTAAGCCAAACAATTCCCAGCTGATGACTTCATTGATTTCAGTAGATAAAAGGTTTTTAATAAGGTGGAAAGAGAGAAGAAAAACATTTCACACAAAAGTAAAGGGGAGAGAGTAATGAACAGTCATTTTTTTTTCCCACAGCCATGACTGAATTAACTTGAACTGTGTCTAGGCACCTGAACTCATAGAGTGATAAACAAATTATTAAGAACTCCTTCCTTGATTAGTTGTTTTCTTGTTCTAGGCGCAATGTTTGTTTTGGCTGTTCTGGATCTGTTGCAAAATTAAGTGTATTTTTTAATTGACTCTATGTAATTATTGTCCTAATGTTCCTCTAATTCTGAGTTATACTTCTTGGATGGATTTCAATGCAGAACTCCTTCGTAAAATACTATCTAACTGTACAAAGATACTTCTCCCTGGGGGATATGTGGGTAGCTGGGGCTTGGCCTCTTCTCACAGGTAACTTGTGATAGGACTAGAAGGAATGGCCTGAAGTTGCACCATGGGAAGTTTAGGTTAGAAATTAGGAGACATTTCTTCTCAGAAAGAGTAGTCGGGCATTGGAATGGGTTGCTCAGGGAAGTGGTGGAGTCACCTTCCCGGGGGGTGGGGTTCAAGGAAAGGTTGGCCATGGTGCTTAGGGGCATGGTTTAGTGGGTGATATTGGTAGTAGGGGGGTAGTTGGACCAGATGATCTTGAAGGTCTTTTCCAATCTATGATTCTATTTTGCCAAATAAGCTCTATGTAAACAATGAAACTATGTTGCAACTGTCTAATTGTTGAAATCTCATGCAGTACCAAACCAATAATACTTTATAGAATATGTGCATTATAGCATGACACCTGTAGTCACTCTCAGTGGAATCTTTTATCTGAAAACGTTCTAAAAGTAGAAAAGCTATTGAGCATGGGGTTTACTCAATCATGATTTAGACTTGCAATACTCAGAGTATGACAGCTCATAAGCACAAATAAAAAATGACTTACATGAAAAAACATACTACACTTGCAGGTGATACAAGGAAAATTCTGATGAATTCTGAAATTCATCAAATTTGCCAGTCTCCCCTGTACTTCAGAACAACTATGTCCTCCAGGAATAAAATGAAATCATGTAGAATCCAAAATCACATGAAGAAACATGCATTGGACTTAGAAGAGACTTTTTGATTTTCTCACACTATTTGTTTCTTTTTGATGGTATTGACTCATGTCACATATGGTCACTGTGTATCTAGTCTTGCAAGTAGAAGATGGTACTATTTCTTCATTTATGATCTTCTATCTGTGCTTCTCTTTACATAGATGAAGTTAATCATCATTAAATAAGCTAATCAAAAGAGATTCGCAGACAAGATTTTTTTTTTTTCAAAGCTAAATGTAGCTGTTAAAAATTGATTTATTAAAAATAGGCACAGGTAAGTTAGATATTAAATTGTTCTTCATAGTGACTTGCAATCTATCTTAAAATATTTGGACATTTGATTCAAAAATCAATAGCTTCAGTTTAGGCAGAAATATCACTGTTTCTTAAGGGAACGGGAGTTTATTTCTATAAATATGAGAGTAAACACTGAAGCAGACAGTCTGTTTTATTTCTCTTAAATATATTCATCAACTTTACTAAAGACATTAATTGTTGGCACTGTTAATTCTACTACGCCTCCTCCAGTGTAGCTGCTAGTGACATTTTAAATGGCCAGACACAATCCATTTCACATCATAATTGTATGTATATCTTTTATCAGGATGGTAAATTGCATGAAGACTCTTATGTGTATTTTATTTTTTGTCACCAAAGTAAGTGAGATAATAATAAGAAGAAAACTAATAGGAGTCTTTATATGAGGTATCTTTACACTGAACTGTCATCTTTTACCTTCTAAAGTAAATGCCATCAAGAACAACTGATTGCTGAATGTGTGGTTAAGATATAATTATTCAGCTGAAAAATTCCAGTCTATAATTGGGGTTAGGTCCCAAAGTTTGCATCAGAAAGTGAAATCCCTGTCATTTCTTGGGCATGGTTAAAAAAGAGCTTTTTATGTTTCAGATATGAGGCTCAGTGGCAAACAACTGATTTTATCATACTACTCCCCTACAGTATTTAAGTTGAAAAATATGCAAAAAAAAAAGTATCTCGTTTTAAGCTTTCATACTTCAGCAAATACACAACTAAGTTTGAAAGCAGATTTTTATCTACTCAAATTTTTCCATATTCTTAAGATACAAAAATTATGGTAAAAAATAAACAGAAAAAATATATTTAATTATCTAAATTTGATGTGAAATTTCATGCTAGTTGATTGATAACTTTATCTCCTGTGATTATTGTCAAGAGTATGAATCCTGGTTTATCCAGATTGAACAGAAGAAACAAGAGGAATCTGAGAAAGATTCATAGGCTTTTCACTATTCAGTGTGTGGTACTGTAAGAGACACACAAATATCACCATTAAATTGCCCATCTGTCCAACAGATGTAATATGGTATATCTCTCTTTTCCTTTGTCTAACTGCCTACCTACATAGAGTACGACTAAAAGGTAGTTTACCAAATGGCTTTTTTTTTTTTTTTTTTTTTTTTTTTTGATATACGTGCATCTAGAGCTAGGATTTGTAGGAGTCATACAACATTATACCTCTCTGGTCCTTTTCAAAGCCTGCAGGGAAATGTACTCCAAAGTGTACACTGCCTGAAGTTGCATCTTTTTTTCCCCTTTTGGAGCCCTTGTTATGATGTCATACCCACTCTAGGAAGTTTCAGCATAGTATTTTTGTTAACAGTGCTGCAAAGAAGGCAATAAGCAAGTAATCAGACCTCAGAAGCTACATTAAAAGCAAGATATTTCAACCAAATCGAATTCAGAAACTGCGTTTCTGGAGGCAGAGTTTTGAGATTGTTTCTGTTGAATGGCCAATCCTGCATTTAACAGGCCTAAGCATTCAGCATCCAAGCATTCAACTCATACCAAAACACATGTCAAAACATAAAAATAATTTCATACAAATATATCCAAAAATATTTGAGTATTTGGAAGAAGCACTTGATTCATTAATTTCTAGAGTAGGGAGAACATTACAATGTTTAACATAACCTTCACATCTGAATCAAGATTTGACAATTTAGGAAGAGAATGAAAAAAGGAGTGACGGCTATTTTTTGTAAATAAAATTTTATCCATACTCATTATTTTGTTTTCAGAGTATCATAGAACAGAAACTAATGAGGTATGAAACATTATCAGTCTTGGGTTGTATTTCCAAGGCAGGCATGAATAATTTTTCCCACAAACTATTGTTTCAGGAAGAAGTTGAGATTTGTATCTACCAGCATTCATTGTTTCCTGTTTCTTGTACCGTCCAGCTCCCCAAATAAACTCTTGTGAGTACTATTAGTCCTTTTAGATGGTGACAATTTGTGTTTTCTACACACTTCAAGAACTTTATTTTAGTAGATTCATAATTCTGCTTCTACCTATAATGCAGATATACATGAGAAAATGCATTACTGTTGTATACTATTTTTGTTCTTTGGAAGGAAACTGAATTGAATAAATGCACCATAAAAACCACAAAATGATTTAACTGATGTATAACAAATTCTGCACAATTAAAGAAGAATGTGTAGGAACCAAACAAAAGAGGAGCTAGGAAAACATACTAAAACAATTAGTTTTTATGGTTCTTCATCACGGAAAATCTTGCTTTGCTACACAGCATCATCACTAAGATGAAGTAGATTAGCACTCACAATTCTAATGCAGATAATTTTGTCAAGGTCATTAGGTGTTTAGTAGAGCTGTAAAAGAGTTGCACCTGGATGACTTTGTAATGGTTTGTATATCAGGAAATGGGAAATGTCGTGCAGAGTGGTTACAGATTATTCTAGGGTATTAGTTACAGTGCTTGCAGATGTATTTGCTAGGGGTAAAACTAGGCAGACAACAGGTTCAGAATCATCCGTTATAAATTCTAATTTTGTACCAGGCACAGGCCTATCAATTTGTGTCTAATTATATTCTTCCATGTGAGATATAAAATACCTCAGGGTTTCTATAATAAAGGCTTATTAATGTGGACGAGAAATAATTCTGAAACTCTTTCTGCCAGGGCTAATGTTAATACAGATTCTAATTGCTCTTACAGGATATTAAGACACAGATTTTTAAAAAAATAATCAGTTTTAATCTCATCATCAAATTGAGCCATTTTTGTAACCCTATATTTTCAAGTATTGCATCGTTACAAGTCATGTTGAACCTGAGAATTAAAGATGAATGCAGAAAGTCAGTATTATGAAAGATACATGGGAGTAAACGCCCTCAAATTCCTTGTAAATCGCTTTTGAACCTATAACATATCCTGCTTAGGTAAGTATGGGTATAATGTGCTTATAAAAATAAAACAATTTTGTGAATAAAGAGTTATTATCACATTATAAATTAAAGGAAGAATTTCTCCAAAGTAAAAGCCAAAAGAAAAATCCCTCCAAAAGTCTTTAAGAACTAAAATTGCTAACCTTTGATATCAAGTATCTAATTCTTCTGAAGCTAGTCTGGTCACTGGTCAGGTCACTGCAAGGTAAAAAAAAAAAAAAAAAAAAAAAACAGGCTGATGTTACTTGACTTCAGGGCTTCAGGGGCAGGAATCTTAACATCTCTGTTCCTCAGTTTCATATGGTTTATGGATGAAGAAAAAATGTTAGTTACCCAGAGCAAAAAGCAAATTCTCTGTTGTCAAATTCTGAAAATACCATTTTATTTCCACAGTAGGTGGAAATAGCATCCAAGTAAATATATATATATACATATATATATAACTGGAAAAGGACAGTATTCATGGACTTAGTGGTGACGGAGTAGACACTTTTATGCACACCTTGTCAAACTGCAAAGTACCTCTAGCCTCAGGGCTGCTATCATTTGAATAGATGACAGGTGCATATGTCTCAGGATGTATACTATATAGCCATCTAGATAAATAAAATATATGATGGGCAAAAGGACCTTCATGTTTTAAGTTTTGTTAGGAGAAGGGGGAAAAGATAAAAATGAAAGGTTCTCACTTGGTATTCTCAATCACCAGCAGATTGAAAAATAAAGAGGATTTGAAGAAGCAATTCTTGTGATAGAACTGACAGCTACTTTATAAAAGAGAGCTGAGCTAACAATAAACTGATAAATACATTCATAAAACCAGTATGTGTGTTCAGTAAAATGAGAAAAGGACTCAAAATGTAGTAAAGTTTTGATACGACAGTTAAACAGCAGCAGAGAAATACAAGAATTGTCTATGCGTTCATGTCCTTAGCAACATGGAATATATGAAGGTATCTTAAGAGAAATGGTTCAACACAAAAACTTGTTATTTAAGTATTTTCCTGAGAATTTCTTCCTCCCTTGACAGTTAGATGAAAATATCCTGAGAATAGCATTTATAAAAAATTACTAGGGAAGATCTGTACTTTTTTTAAAAAAAAAAAAAAAAATGCATCTTTTTGAAGATTATAATAGAAGAACACAAATCCAGCAATAGCTGTAATGTCTATTCAACATTGAATAGATCAGGTAGGATAAACAATAATAAAGAAATAAATAAAGAAATACATTTGCCAGTTATTCAATGAACCAGAATTAGCAATCAATAGCCTTTCTATCCAGTGGATATATGCTTTAGGATCTAACAGTTACTGTTAGATCAGACCCCTTGGTAGAAGACTTTTTCAATGATACCATAAACTGATTCCACTTAACTTCAAAATTTTTATTTATCCAAATAAGTGAGCTAGAGGGATAATACCAATTGAGTTTTTCTCCTTAAGGAAATGGTGTCAGAGTACTAGACAACTAGTTGCTACTGCCAAATTACACTACCTTAATTACCAGTTGAATTCATTACACCATTAATGTGCTAGTTAGTTGTATGTAACGTTAGCTTTTGAGGTTTCAATTTAGACATAAATTGTGACTGAAAATTGAATGATGTAAATATCCACCACACAAATAGAGATGACCAGTACTGGGAGGTAATACTGGTCAAATGTAAGAGCCAAATGTAAGAACTGAAAAGACTGGCTCTGTAATGACATGTTTCCAGAAATGTTCTGGTAAAGACTAGCTGCTGTGAGAATGTGTTAGCAACCTGAAGGACAGATAGATTTCTTTCTCTCCCTAAACACCAAGGCATTCCTTATCCACCTTATTTGCTTTACTGTTTAAGATTCATCATATTTATAACTTTACCTTAGATTTCTAATGAATAGTCATTGGAGACATCAAGGTAGATTTATATTGACATTTACTAGAAAGCAAGGCGTTCTTCAAAATTATTCAAATTATTTGTTTATTATTATAGGTTTGATTTGTATTATAAGAATTAAGCTTCTTTCTAAATCTTACGTTACTAAAAACCAAAGAACAAAACAAAGCAAATAAAGGTATTTAAACTTTATCATGTCTTTATTTATTTACTTTATTACTTTATTTACTCTATTAGAGAGTGTCTGAAGGAGAGCTATGAAGGTGTTGAAGGGCCTAGAGGGCAACACATATGAGGAGCGGCTGAGGCCCCTCACTTTTTTCCGCCCAGAGCAGAGCAGGCTGAGTGGAGGCCTCATGGCGGCCTGCAGCTCCCTCATCGGGAACAGAGGGACAGGCGCTGAGCTCTGCTTTGGGGACAGGACCCGAGGGAATGTCATGGAGCTGGGACAGGGGAGGGTCAGGATGGGTGTTAGGAAACGATGATCACTGAGAGGTGATTGGGCCCTTGAAGAAGCTGCCCAAGGCAGCAGTCACAGCACCGAACCTGTCCGAGTTCAGAAGTGTTTGCAGACTGCTCTCAGACATAGGGTTTGATTTTTGAGTGTTCCTGTGCAGATACAGGAGTTGGACTCGGTGATCCTTGTGGGTCCCTTCCAACTTCCAAGAAAATATCCTTGATTCTATGTAAATATCCTATGATTCTATGATTCTCTGATTTTCCTTGGCTGAACTAATACTTGATAAACTTCATGTTTAAATTATTTACATAAATTGAAAACTCATGTCACTATAATTTTATTCCGTTTTCTAAGTGTGTCATGATACAGTCGTATCTGGAAGAGTGCATACAGATGTCATTGAGTGTTTCACATGCTTCTACTCTATTCCCTGTCTCTTGATCCTCCCCAGACCTTCCTTGCCCTCAAGATGCTGCATCCACCACTGTGCTTTACTGCTTGGGAAAATTTTGCTTTCTTATCTCTGGTATTTTCTAAGGAAACTTTTCTAAGAGTCCAGAGAATCTTGTCTCCCAATTTGTTTAGTCATCATCACATCACCAGGCCTGACTGCTTTGTTGGAATTCTTACAGAATTCAGATGCCAAATGATAAACAGGATAGCTAAGGATAAGACTTTTCAGAGGCTAGCAGTTTGGTCTAAGATAATTTTCCTTGGTTTAGGGGGAGAAAATGGAGAAAGGGGAATGAAAGAATTCATTTACAGTGCAAGACTCTGTGTAGGTGTAATACCTGCATCCAGGCATCACTCTTCAAGAATAGTGTAGAAATCAACCCAAGGAGTCCTAAAAGCTGAAAATATTTCCAAGTCCTGGATTAATTTTTTACTATTGTTGTTAACTTGAATAATCTCTTCTGGCTGAGAGCTCTGCTTTTTCCATCAGATACTGACCATACTGACCATTAACAAAAGGTGGTCTTTCCATCAGAAAAATAAATAAATAAATAAATAAATAAAAATCCTATGCCTGGCATCATGCCTGAACTAGGCACCAAGTTGACACTTCTCCTTAAGTACTTCTTTAAAACTAATTTTTCAGAGAATTTTTGACTGAACATAATTTTTCCATCCATAGATAATTATTTATTATTATTATTATTCTTTTCAGATTCAAACTACATTTAGTACACCCAAGAACACCCAAGAACAAACAGACAAACAAGCTACCAACCAACTATTCTTGAATTACAGAGGTGAGCCAATAGAGCTGTGCAGTCCCTTTTGGTCCTTCATTCTTTTGGGCTGGAAACTTCCTCTCATATATCTAGTAGCAGTACGCATGCCTGTTGTCCTACAACTGATGACACTTCAGTTAGAGAGAAAAATGCAGTGTTTCAGGGTGATAAACATTTTCCTTTGACATTATTTGCTATCTCTACCTGTGAGAAGAATATGGGCTTCAGTTTGGTTTCCAGCCAGTGGCAAAGCCAGTATGCTACATACAGATAAATAAAATTGAACAGTATCCTTTTTTGTTTGCTTTTTTTATTTTGCAAGAGAATATTTATATCATGTTCTTATGAACTGTTTAATCTCTGCAAGTAGGTGAAATTAATAAAAAATCAGAAACCTGTACTGTAGTCAGAGATTTAAAAAGTCCTACCATAAAATACTTGCACCTGATTTTCCAACATAAATTATTATACAAATGAACAATCTTCCAGTATTAACTTTCTCCCATTTAAACTCTAACAAAAAAAATACTACTGAGGTATTTTTCAACATGTCCTTTGACTTAGCCATATTAATTATAAAAAGCTTGAAATGAGTAGCCTGTATCTCTCTCTTAAAACAACAACAACAAACAAAACAAAACAACACAAAACAAAACAATGCATGAAGTATCAGATGCCAGCCACTAGTTAGAGAGATTTTTAAACCCTCAGGGTGAAATATTGAATAGGAGAGATATGGTAATACAAAGTTTTACACTTAATTTGAAGGAAATTAAACTGGATACTAGAATTATATGAACTGTAGCAGATTTTATACAACAAGAAAGGTAAATAATGGGTAAAGAGTCATTTCTTATTGCCTATGTTGATATATTTATGGAATTGTCATCTGGTTTATTATTCACATGGGAAAGATTTTAATTTTTTAATAGATTGTAAGTTCTTAAACAGCTGTCCTAAAATGCAGTGGTACTTAAAGGAGTCAATGCACTTCCATAACTGCTTTATAAGAAGATATTAGGTTACATTATTAGGTTACACTGAACTCCACTCTGAAATACATTCTGTACAAAATGAATACTGTTTGTTATATAGATGCAATTTTCTTTCTTATTATTTTCATTTCAATTAAAAAAAATAGTCAAATAGGAGTTATTTAGATTTATGCACAAGTTTAACTATGTGCAATTTAGCTTCTGCTTTTGTGTTTTTGTGACTGCTCAATGCATAAAGATGTGTCTCATGCGTTAGATTGTTTTGGAATTAAATAGCTATGGTTAGCTTGAAGATACTTTTACAGTCTTGTGACCAGAAAATATGCTGAATTATGCATCTACATTTTAACTTGGAAAAAAAAAAAAAAAGAAAAAAAAAAAAAAAAGAGAGAAAGAGAGAAAATTAGTGGACTCAAGAAATAAGGCTTGAAAATTATGCCTATTCAAAAGTATTTCTGATCAAGCAGATTCTACAGGTAAATAGCTACATAACCACATGACCAAAGTAAATGTTTAGAAATCAAGATTACATTTGCTCAGATTTTATTTTGAACCAAATTAATTTTTATTTCTCTTTTGGAAGCCTTCTATTAAACAAGAAGTACAGATTGTCGGTACTTGTCACTTCTGCCTTCTCTAATGCATCTGGAGTCAAAAGGAGATGCCTGTTAATAATATGAATTTTGTTTAGCGATTAGATTAGAAACATGAAGGACATAAGTGAATCATTTATAGTTCCTTAATTCTCTGTGATGGATTCAGGTCATGTTTTCTGTTATATTACATCTGTTTGCCAAATTGTCAGCTCTAACGCAAATCTCACTTTTAATCTCCCCTGCAGCCCAATTACAAAATTACTTTTTGATCAAGTTCCTGGATTTCAGAATTTTCATGTCATTATAAATTGAAGACCTGAGGTTTAAGACTCATTTTGTTATGTAAAAATACTAAAAGCTACTTTTTGAGGTACTAATAAAAATTGCAAAAAATTCTTAGAAATGAAATAAAAACCTGCCCATGCCTAGAATCTAAAGAAGACTACAAAGTTACACAGTGCATGTAAGAGAGGAAAAGACAGAAACTTCTGTCATCTTCCACAAATTTGTCTTAATGAAATAACATAAATTATAGATGTACAGTTGCCTACATTTGTCTTGAACTTGCACATGAATTAGCCAGTTGGCTCTGCCAATATATTTTTTCCTTAATATGAACATACCAAAACACACTAAATGGGCTTTAAATGCTAAAGCTGACTAATTATAATTAAAAATAAAGCAATGGACTTCATAAATAGAAAAGTTCACTTCTGCTGGTAAAAGCAGAATAAAAATGATCTTACAGTCAAAGTCTTGCTTTTGCCCACTTCATCCTTTCAAACTTGCTTTCCATTTGATAGATTCTAGTGATCACCTGTGTTCCTGCAAATCTCACAAGTCTCAGTATGGCTCCTTTTGATTTTTTATATAAATATAAATAAATATATATATATTATATCATACTGGGAGCTAACTGTGTTTCTGGGAGTGTAGAGAACAACCCAGATTCATGCCAACAGCTTGCCAATACCCCTGCAGCCTAGCAGCTCCTCATCTGCCTACGCTTCCTTGTGCACTGCATGCAGCAGCAGTTTGTAAACATCCAATGCACTGCACTAGAGCAAAACAGAATGTACTATCCATTGGACGTAAACATCTATTATTCAGGGTGACCCCAAGGAGAGTACTTAGCCTTTGTCTCTGTTAACCACATACTCCACCACATGCAGCACCTGTTTGTGAAGAACTCAGTATTTGGGTAAAACAATACCAAAAGGTACTCATTACTGCTATTAAAGGGGGCATTCTTTCTGAAGAACAAAATACTATCATGCAGCTGTAAGAGAATCAGAAGACTGTTAACTTGCTCAAGAAAAGCAGAAAGCACTACAAATGGTTCATTCATTCATAATGGCATTTGTTTTCATCATTAATGTTTATTGTGTTGTGCTTCTCCCACCCCATCCTTCTTTCATACACCCACCAACATCCCATTTATTTTTTGTATGTCACCGTCAAACATTGGTTGACAGTGGGACAGGACAAATTCAACTGCACTCTGCAAACCCTACGCTTTCTCACAGATACCCACTGGACTTATGCAGCTTCCATACCACTTTAGGGGTGTTCTGTTTCTTTGCAGTGAAGGGCCACATCAAGAATATTAGTAATGTGAGAACATTCCCACTGTTACATGAAGCAATAAACAAAAAATGCACACTGAACTGGCAGGCCATTTTAAAATTGCACTACTCTTAAAAACTCAATTTTATTCATTTATTTTTTTCTTTAGATCTAATTCAGAAATGAGTTATCTGATGAAGAGAGAAATTGATGTATGCTTCCAAAATCTTCAAAAGAGTTGAAAGAAATTAATCACATTTCTCCCTCTCAGTTGTTATAACAATGATGAATGATATGCTCCTTGAAAATGTTGCTGAATCATCCAGCAAACTGTTTGTTTTACAGTAGGTCTTAGCCACAGATATGCTGACCTTCAGGGTGTTGCTGACAGGCTCAGTTATCAAAATCTGTTTTTCTGGCACAAATTCTACTCTTCTATAACTGCAACGTGTTCATTTGCAAAAGAGTTTGCTGGTAATTGTGCCTGTTGATAACCTTTCTGTCATTGTTTTCTTCATGTAACTCAAAACACAAGAATGTTCCATGTAAGAATGCTTTTAGTGAAGTAACCCATTCTCTCTGTCGTAATCACATCAATAATTTAAAATGAGGGCAAACTGTAACTATTTACCATTCTGAAAGCTCATAATTCAGGAGAGTTAAGCTCCTTCATCATTTACGTAACTGACTAAAAAGGAACTAAAATAAAAATTAATACAGAGTGTTTACCATATCATTTGCAATTTTTCTCCAAAGAGATTTTCTCTCTGTCTCTTGTCTTTACTAGCAAAGCAACTTTAGAAAGTTTAGTCACTCTTGGCCAGGACTATACAGAAATGGTCACACAGATGACTGTGCAAATACTGTGCTATGGCACAGTTCTGCAGTTACACTGAAAAATGGCTCAAAGTAAGGTGAGCAGTCACATTCTCATTTGATTTTTAAGTTTATTAAGAGCTGTAATGAATTCTGAAGAATCACTCATCCTTTTAGCTGTAGCTACATATTCCTTCTTTACCACAACAGTCCCAGGATCCTTGTGGAGAGATATTGATTGTAAACAGCACCAGGGTGCATTATTGCCCAAAGGCTAAGTGATCTCAAATTCATTTGGTCCCACTTACTAGGTGAGCCAATCAAGGCTTTTCCAGTATTATTTCTCTCAAGAGAATGAATAAAGAGCTGAATATGTAATAACATCCTACAGCTTGAAAGAACTTCTTAATTTTATCTGAAGACATCTTAATTTTATCTGAAGTAGTGTTCCTGACATATCTGTAATTACTATAAGCTGTTTTTTAGTTTTAATTTTGACTAGTGTGGAACTCCACAGGCTCTGTAAGATAAGTCAAGCAAAGCTTCCAGGAAAAAACTCAACCTGACACATGACATTTTAATTCTGCACATCTCCCAGAGAAAGAGTTCCTCCTACTCTCGTGGGAAAACAGTGATCTATGGGGAAATTATTTCATACATGCTAGCTCTAAACAAGCCAAAAAGAATGAATAGAAAAGTACAATGGATCAAAGATGCCAGCTGGAAGCTTCACTGCTTTTGCTGCATCAGCAAAAGCAAGCAGCACCACAACACAAGGGCTAACTTAAACCCATGTAGAATAAAAGGTAAAACACTTAAATTACACTGAAATCATATGAAATAACGATTCAGCAAATATGAGATTATTACCTTAAAATAATCTGAGAATGTTTCACTAAATTAACTGTATTATAGCACATTACCTTAGAAAACTTAGATATATGCATTAATTGCATATTTATAATAGGAGGCATGTTTGTCACGTGAAAAGTTGTATTATATATACAAATTTAATGGCCATGTTTTGGTAATCTACATACTTATAATTTAAATTATACAACATCCTTATCATTCATCAGTGCTTATCATCACTACAGCATTTGCAGACAAGTCTTTCAAACTTAAATTTACAACCACTTTTAATGGTAAAACAAATTAAGAAGATTTTCAGAGCATTAAGTCTGCAATTATTCCCTTTTTTGTGTAGTAACAGATGGGTGTATATCTCTTGGGATCAGAGAATCAAGGATCCTTTACTTGCAAAGCAATTTTATCTCTCATTGTAATCAATACCTTTTATTATGTATAAATTAAAAACTAGTTAAATAGAAAAGCAAAAGGCATTTATGTACACAAGCATATGCAGATTGAAATAGATATTGAATGAGATGAAATGGTCAGTTTAATTTTTTTTATATATATTATTATTATATATTTTTTTTGTAAATTCAAGGCAGTGCAATCCTTAAAGCAAAGAATAAAACTATTAAAAATGATAAATCTTATATTTCAATTCTTAGTTACTGGTATGTTTTATGGACTCTGCAAAATTTTCCTGAAGAGGTTAGGGGAAAGACTAAAATAGTCCTAAATTAGTAGGGAAGCAAAATCATCAGTTTCCATAATTTACTCATACGGTCATGCCTAAACAATTTTCCTACAATGTGAAGCATTCCTGCTGATTGATTGATGAGTACAACTTTTTGAACTTCAGTGTTGATGCATGCATGTTTGAATAGGAATGATTACTTCTTTGTCTTTTCTTTCCCATTCCCAAGTTGTCTACAGTGGTAAGCTTCCTGGATGTAATTTTGAAAAATTTTGAACATATCTGAGCTATCTTGACATTTTATCTAGAAACAAATACTTTTATGTTGGTAACAGTGATTATTCTGACTGGAGCAATATTAAATTTTCACAGCTTGAAATCTCGAAAGGCCAACTTCCTAGATGAAATCTTACTTTTTGAATATATATAAAAAAACTTTTTTTCTAAAATCTACTTTTTGTTTTCATTATGTCTCAGGTGTGATTTCTGTTTTAACTAGATCGTTTTCCCATTCTTAGTAAAATTCCTTTCCATGAGAATAATGTTAATAAATACTATGGGACAGGAGTTATTTTAAGAAAACAGCAGGATAGGGTTCATTTCTCTGCTCTCTTGAAAAATTAAAATGATGAAACAGATAATTACTCTAATGGGAAATGTCATTCCTTGAAGAGAACAGACAATCCTTTTGTTCTGTCTCAAAAATGGTTGAAGGTAAGCACAGAGAGACTTTTCAAAGAAGCAATTCTGTTCTATGATTTTTTCCCCTAACCAGAGATGAACTGCAGGACATTCCTAAGGAGTAGCTAGTTCCCTTTAAACATTCACTGAACATGACTTAGACCTAACCTAACTGCCTTTAGGACAGTGTAATAGAAATCGTTCTAGTAGTGTTGTTTAGGCAAATAACATAAATTCTTGATTGAAACTGAACACTATGGAAAGTGAAATGAAGTGCTTCTTCCCTTCTGTTTGTTAAAATCAAAGTTCACCGGTCATATTCTGATGCGTCTTGGAGTACAAACAGCATTTTTTCTGAGCTTTGACCATTTCACCTATAGTAAATTCATCTAGATACTTAGATTCAATTTTAAGCAAATGTTCTTCTCAAAAGTAAGCGATATAAACAGTTCTTGGTATATAATTTAATAATGCATTTTATTTTTATTTCTAAATAGAAAAATATGCTTTTTTCCAATGATAAGAGGTTTAAAAAAAATCACCCTTCTAAACTTAAGTAATGATATCAGGAACAATCAATGTTCTTTAAGAAAATATTACTTTCCAACCCTCCTATTTTAGGGAAAACAGACTTGTATACATACTGGCAGATATTTGATATATTATCTTTAGTGAAAAACACAAAAAGACCACAATTTTTGTCAGTAAAGAAACACTGCTATACTCTAAATATTTTTGTTTAAATATGTTGCAATCCTGACTTTTAATTCACTGTTACTAAACATTTCCATTCTACTTATGCAAGTGACTCTAAAGATAAAATGTGGAAAATTACTTATAGTTAAGCCCATTTTTGTCTTTGGAGTCTTAGAGGCGTTGACTATGAACAATAACATATCTCTTCAAGGGGCTATCGGCAATGATAACCATGATAAGATCATTTTACTGAAGAAAGAAATTATTTCCTTTTCAACATAGTCCACTGTAATGATATCCCAGGCTTGTTATTGTTGCCTTCAGGTAATTGTTAGCTCAAAATGCAAATAAATTTTTGTAACGGCACACAACAGATTCTCAATGCAAGAACAATCATCTACATGAGAAAGATTTGTGATAAAATTACAGCAGCTTACATAATGTTTTAGAAGCCTATCTTAAGTGAGCACACACTGCCTTGCAGTAATACATATTTCTATATCAAATGATAAATAGCCCATATTCCTTATTTAAGAGGTCATATTGATTTTTGAAACAGTTGTAGTTAGGTAGCAACATTAAGAATGCATGCATCTTAATTACAACCAACTAAAATATACAATACTTTTTAATGACAGTAAATAAATCAATCAGCATAAATTAACAATGACAGGGGCTCAGAACCAGAAATGCTGTACCTGACACTTTCAGCCTGTAAGTGGATAATATAAACATAAATTGTTGGAATGTAGTGTCTGTTAACTGGAAGTTGCATACTAAACTGCTACCATATCCCACTGAAATATATTCCTATTTATTGCAAGGATGAGATTGCCCCTTTTTTGTTAGAATGAACTTTGATAAAAGTTAACTTAATGAACTTCTCCTAATTCAACTGAAGGTAAAATTGTTAATGTCTCGCTGCTAAACATTCTGATGAGAACAGGAAGAATAATGTTTCAAATATGGAATAGGCATTACCAGAGAATAGTGGGCAATAATGCCAGTACAATTTAAGACAGGCCAGACAAGCTTTATACACTGCAATCACAGTGAGAGAACATTTGGACAGCACTTCCCTCTCTGCTCCCCTATTCTTTCCCAAGTGATTGCAGAGACCCCACTTACATACTGTTTCACAGAGACAAAAGATGTGAGGCAAAGCGTTCTACTGTTAACAAAGCCAGGTGTGCATTCTTGGGAGCAATGAACTCTAGACAATCATTTTTAAGTTAATAAGGCCAAGTAACGATGCCTGGGAGAGATGGACTGCTTGCGACAAGCAGCTTGTTAGTTGCCTCAACTGAGGCTATGGCTTTTGGTGGAGCCTGTAGGAGTACCATGTCCAGTTTTACCTTAGGTCAGAAGTGGGGGTTGGAAACAGTCACATACTGCTAACTTTAGGTCAAAAGGAATGTTTATTTTGTTAGGTCAAACTTTCTAGCCAGATATCTCAAATACTAATAATTTTATCAGCAAAGCACGTATGAGTTAAGTAGCTGGTTTGTATTTAATTAAAATTCCTACATAATTATTTTTCTTGAAATAACTTCCTAGGTAGGAGTGGTGCCTTAATTCAAGTGGCTAGTGAGAGAAGCAGATACATTTGACTGAATATGAGAAGCATTTTCAAAGTCTCTGTGTACCACTAGAATATAAACTAGACCAGGCAAGACATAATTGGAAAGACTCCCTTTTCTGCAACTGCATTTTTCTTAACCTAAACGATAAGGTAGTGGCATAAAAATTGTACAGATTTGGTGCCAGCTGTGCTTACCTAACAGTAAATGACTTTCATATAGTTAATATTATTTCCATGACCAATTCCTAAATTTTGTAGCATCTAAAGACATTAAAGCAGATATTCTGAGACAAATAAGGTACACAGACAGCCCAAAGAAATCCACACCTCTCTTTAATCAGCTAATCATCTGCTTAGTTAATAGCGTACCTCAAGACATTGGCATTGGAGCCATAACATAACAAATAATGTACATCATTAATACTCATTGTTTTTACCAGCTTCTGCTCTAAGACAGACAGAATGCAAGTTAAAAAATCTTTGAACAAACAAGAATGAAGGTACAAAAATAGCATTAAAAATAATATATATATTAAAAAAAAAAAAAAAACTTTTTGTGCAATACAGCATTTGTAAAAAGTTTTTTTAAAAACTTTTTGTGCAATACAGCATTTGTTTCAACTAAATACACACAACCCACAGCAAGGAGGGGCTGCTCCCTAAGAATGGGGAGCTGCAGGGGGCCAAGGCCAGGCCTGGACCAGCCTCTGGTGACATGGCCAGTCAGAGCCTGCTGGTTGTGGAGTTGGGCCCTGACATTTTATGACATCTCATGATGACATCTCATGATGGTGTCATTGTGTCACCAGGGCATGCCGAGGGCCCCCAAGGGTTAATGTGTACCTGGGAAAGGCTGCACAGGGCCACTGAGGCCCATGAGCGCTCTCAAGGCCCTGAGATTTTCTACATTAAAAATGTATGGACAGTTGTTATCATTACCTGACCATATATTGTCAAATTAAGTAAGTAATCTAATTTATGTAAGTGTTCACCATTTATCGTTATGATGCAATTTGAAGCCATAGGTCGAACAGGTTGTCTGTAGAGATTAAAGAAGTGTAGACATGTGCTGGCAAGTTTGCACTATCACCTTGCTTGGTGTGCTCATGGGTGTTGGTCTACAAATTGTCAGTGCAGTGTGCATGTTCACACCTGAAGGTTTGTTCCTTCTAGAGCAAACAAGCTAGAGTCCTGTGGAGATAGCAAGCCACAGACCTGCATACCATGCTGACCGAGCAACAGGGAAACTTCAGTATTACACAGCAATAAGGAACATTTTTCAGAGTGATTCCTCCTTTGCATTGAAAAATGTTTTAACAGAAACATATTTGGTACTGTGTAATCTGATTTAATCATTTGTAACATGCTCAGGTGTTCTGTTGCATCATATCTATTTTACATCAATAGCTTTTATTTGGACAGAAGGTGTGGGCACAATATTTCTTTCATCAGAGAATTTGTTAGCTGGATTGCAGATATCAGCTGCCAGCTGGCAAACTGAAAAATGCACTGCAAGTCAGGATGAATTATAAATAGCTATGATTTTGGATCCACTTAGACTTCTTTAAAATAGCAGCATTGAACAACAAACATAGGTATACTGAATATTTCTACTCTCTACTGCTACAAATCTGTTCTCATTTTTTGCTATGTTCTCAATGCATTGAAATTGACAATAAATTATTTCAAATATTAAATTCTTTGAGATATATGTACGTAAAATGCATTCTCATAGTATTTAACAATAATTTGGATTCTGCAGAAGTTTCTAGTAAGTTGGGACATTTCTGTAAAAATAGCAGGAAAACAAATAAATAAATAATCAGAAGTCAACATTAAGGAAGATAAAATGGGAAAGGTAAAGGAAACAAGCAGTTGTTTATAAACGTTCAATACTTTGACTCAATTGTTAAACACATGAAAACAGTATTAAGGGCTAATCAATATAAGAATTGTATTATATCATCATGAAATGCATTAATTGATCATGTAGAGTGAAAGGGCTTATATATTTTCAGACTTTGGAATATACAAAAATAATGTGTTAACCTTTTTTAATTGAAGGACCATTTAAATGTTTTACACACACACACACACACACAAACCCACAACAACAAAAAACAAGAAAAACTATCCTACATAGCATTAACTATAAAAGGAAAATGTTGTAAATGAAAGCTGGCAAATTGTACCTTGTTTTCATCTTTATTGTTTTCTGTGTATTCATGTAAGCTTACTTACATCGTTTACCAGAACAATGGCAATTGATTTCCATTTCCCTATGTCTTACATATCTTGAAGTGGATGAAATTGCAAAATGGGGCGGGGGGAAGCCTCAATTTTTACACAAAAAGAAAGTTTAAATTATCATGGAAAATTAAGAAATCTGTGTATTAGGATGTAAGACAAAACTCCAAGTGAGTTTGCTAAAATATGAGGATTAAGTTGTAGACCAACTAGCTTCTAGTATGAGCAGAGGTTTGTATAAGTAACCCTAGACTGAACCTAAAACGAAGCAAATAATGAGGCGAATAGCTCCACTGAATAATTTAAATCACCTTAAACAAGACATAAGTAGAAAAGGAATGCCAGAGATGGGGGAAGATCAATTACTGAAGTAAGCTGGACTCAAAGAAAAAACTAGAAAAATAAATTGAATGGGATTAGAAGAGAGACTCTTGGAACAAAGATTGACTGCAGCATACAGCTTTAAGATTCCCAAACCTCCAAGGCTGTCTGGCCATGGGAAAGCTGAGATCTTTTTAAGGTGGGACAGAATATTACTACTTCACTTTGAACAACTTTATGTCTTCAAATAAAACATCTTTTACTGAGATATACACTAGTTGTAGAAATTATTAATTATGCAGCACCTTATAATCACAATATTTCAAGACATTTTCATCTGTAAAAACAGTGCATCCACATACCTTGCTGTATGAAAACTAGATGTTGAACAGCATTGCACCCTGAGAGGTACAACTGCCTTTAGAAAAAAATAAAAATGAGTTATTTGATAACAACCTTAATTTGAAAATTTCATATGCTATTTCAAGCCCTACTTCTGAATACTGTTCTTTTGTCACAAAATATTGCACTTCAATAATATGAGATTTGAACCTAAATAAGCAGGATTTTTTTCTTATTTTTTTAATCTGATATTAATTGGATGAGAAATAGAAAGCAATTCTAATCGCAAATTAAAAAATGAATTTCATAGATGAGAAGATACAATTTCTTCAGCTGTTCCTTTCCAAAAACTTTATTCAGATTATTTAAAGGGTTTCAGTTCTTTCATACTCCATACAGTATTCATCATCCACCAATTTTTGTCCAGGCCTCACTATTTTTAAAGACATACATCATTTTATAGGAATAAGGCTCCTATTAATTTTGAAGATCTTTTCCTGCATCTTCAGATGTGAACACTACCACTAAGTATTTTTAAATGACATTGCAAGAAATTAAATTTGTCTGCTAGATGTCACAGCAAGAATGGAAAATTTAAAAGCTTTCCTGCTATCTTAAGATAACATAACAATCTCCATCTTCAAGTCTATACTTGCAGAACTAAAGCCAGGCAAGTAAGTTATTTAAGAATTCCATCTTCTTATTTCTTCCATTTTCTCAAGAGTAATTCTGCCTGAGATGTATGTGATATGGGACCATGACTTATCAAAAGATAAAGCAGTCAGCAATAAAAGCCACAGAAAAGTGATAATATTGAAGCCCTAGTAGCGTGCATTTAAATTTGGAGTTTCATCTAATTTCCTTACCTTTAAGTAACATTCCATACATTCCATTAAAAGAATTGTTTAAGCCTGGAAAAGAAACAATTTTTTTTTTTTTTTCCTTTATGTATATACATACATATGTATGTAGACTAAAATTCCAAAAATTAGAAGAGTTGAGAAATATTTTTTTCCTATGAAAATCCAAAGAATATTTGCTCCATATTTTGCTATTATTTCATACACCTGAAATGAGAAACTACTCTTCCCTTTCAAAAAATGTGCATGCCCCTGGATTTCAAAGAAATGAAAGAAGAAGGAATTTTTAAGTGTCTGATATTTTAGTTCCTTATTGAAGACACCGGTGACAAATGAAGATGTTCAAGCATAATGGTACAGGTCAACCTTAGATACAAAATTCTCTTAATTATTTCTAAAAACTACTGGAGCCTTGAGTGTATTTTACTGCATTATGAAAAATTATAGTTGCATCTTCTTGCCATATCTAACCAATATGTTTTATTCTGCCCAGTTAATTAAATGTTATTATAAGAATGTATATTAATATCCATATACAACAATACTATTATATATAGTAGTTTATTACAAAACTGCATACTGGATGCAACTTGGATTCCAATGGATCACAGAAGAGAATAAACCACTTGGATTTAAAACAGTTTGAGTGATTCTCTAAATATCTCACAAGTCATTGGTCCTAGGAAAACCTGTGGCTGACCACCTCGTTCAGACTATAACTTGGGAGGAACCAAGCCTTTCAGAATGAATAGTATAATTTTAGCTAGAAACTATGTTAAATGATCAAGGAATATTCCCCTTACATTCACACTGTTACCTAACATGATCATGCCCTCTGCAGCAACACCTGGGCTGCCCCAAAATCGATTTATTAAGACATGACGTTGAGTATCCATTTACCTTGTTATAAAAATTGTGTCTAGTATCTGGCAGGAACGTATCACTTTCTTAAACTTCCCATTCCTATTATATGCTTATTGTTCCACAGTCCACAACTGAAACGGTAAGAGTAACCTTCACATAACACAGTATTTTTTCTATGCCATCATACTACATTTAACCGTATAAAATTTGAGTGGGGGGGGGGAATGTACCCTATAGGTGGCAGCGTAAGCACACTTAAGAAGAAACTGGTGAGTCATTAAGTCTAATCACTTAAAAACATTTATGATTAACAATAAATTAATAAAAACAATTATTACAAAGGAAATAAACACATTGCTCAGATTAGAAAAGCCAGTAGCACTTTTTAAAAGTGTTTCAGTCAATTAAATCATCTCAGTGCCATTTTTTGGTACTGGTAAAGTACTGTGGGTAGTCTTTCAGCAGGAAGATTCATTCTTCTACAGCTCCTCTAACATATCTACAAATTATTAGAAAAAACGTAGAGACTTTAAGTTAATATAGAGGGAGCTTAAGCATATAGTCCTTTAAAGTTGGACTCCTGTAAAAATATATTTTAATATTTCAGTGCTTTAGTAAAAACATTAGGCATTTGAGCAGCTGGAGAAAATAAAATACCTTAATGATTTTATATTTAAATCAGATGATTATCACATTTTAATAAAAATAAAAGTCTTTTTAGAGTTGCTTGCATTCATTGAGTTATTCTGCATATTTGAAAGACTCCTATGTAGACAGACAAATGAGTAGAAAAGTAGAAAAATATCCAGTATGAGCAGTCATGTTGGCTAAGGTTAATTTATTAAGGAGTTATACAATTTGCATAAAATTTTAAACATCTTCCAACTTTTTTATTATTATTATTATTATTTTTTTTTAATTTATGCAGTAATCCTAAATACCATTTAAAGTGAATTAATGAAGATTACACTGTGAGGAAGTATTTGACACTTTGGGGATATGATGCTAGAAGGGTTTAGGGGGTATTTTTGCACACATTTCATAAGCCCACTGAGTAAATCTTGGACTTCAAGCATTGTTTTTTAGACATGAAAAAGTTTGAAAATCCTATTAACTTCTTTGTGGAAGTGGTCTAAAAGGACTGCTGTTACAGTATAATGTATTTTGCATTATCACTTATTACAGCAAAATCCTAACTTGTGAAGCCAAGGGAGTTCCTGAAAACACTTCTTAAAATTATTCTCAATTTCTTGCAATGTTTTCACTCATATGTATTACCTTATTGTGAAAATATAATGGAGTGCATGACATCTGTCTATTTCCTTTTCTTAAAATAACATACTTTTGTGCAGATAAGCCAGTGTAAAATTTACTTATTACATAGTTGTTCTGCAGTCATTTTGAATCACACCGATTTTTTATTTATTTATTTATTTATTAACTGGAGTTTATAGCATCTCCACTTTATATGAAATTTGTCTTTGAGAAAGTTTGTTTTATCCTCAATTGCCAAAAGACATGACTACTAGAAATAATTTAGAGAATAGTTCCAACAGTTCTCCTAAGTAGCCCATGTTTTTTTCCACCAGAGCTGTTTAACAAAGCAAATCTAAAGCCTGTGCATATTTAGCAACATACAGAAGAGAGCATGTTTTATTATCTTCAGATCTGAATCCTACAAGTGATACTCCTTTCCACTTTGAGGTGGATCCATTTACAACTTTTCTGCAAGAGAGACGAAAACACATTTAATCCAAATCAGAGTAACAACAAAAGCTTTATTACAAAGTAAATTATGAATATATATATATAAAAAAAATACAAAAATTCAAAGAGACTAGGAAAGCATATGTGACTAGAAGGGAGACATACAATGCTCTCACTGCCCACTGTGCCACTGCAGGTTATTTTTGCTTTCAGGCTTGGCCGCAGTCAACTCAGTTACTTTCTGAGATGCAGTAAACTCTGCACAGTCCCCAGGAAATTCTTCTCATCACTTCTGTGGCCTGGCTGTCTTTCCCCAGCTCCTCAAACACTCTCAGTCTCAGCATGAATTGCAAGCAGGCTTCCCACTCTCTGCTGTGAGCATTTGCCTGCCCAAACCTGCAGTCTCTTAATTTTTCTCTCCCTCGAGCCCGTTCCCTAGTTCCCACAGGAGCACAAGCAACCCCTGTTTGCTCTAGACTTTTTTTTTTTTCTACCTGACCAGGCTCCCTTAGAGTACATAATAATTGAGAACAAAAGGGAAAAAGCACCATGTCATAGAGACATTATCACATTTAAACTTCTTGCCATGTTTATGCATATAAGATCTCTCCTACAGCTAAAGCAATTAAATGCTCAGACCAACTTTATTTTCTGGTAATCTCTGAATACTGCAGGTTTCTAAAATGCATATGGAAATGCCCTTTCCAATATTGCTTACCACTTCTCTGAGGTAATACTTTTGCCCCATCGCCTGCCTTAAGGAAGCATGTTTTTCACTTTCTGCACACAGGAATTTCTTGTGGCAGCACAAACAAGCCTTGCAGTAGAGAGGCCTCCCTGTAGAGAGGCAAAATGAATGTGGCAAATATACAGAAACATTAAAATCCAGCAGGAATTTCACAAGAAGAATAATCAAGTATGCCATCCATTAGATAATCTACTTCACAACTTGAAACATTTCAGAGAAGTCTTCATGGTCCACTCAAACAACAGTAACGCAGAGCATCAAAGAGACCTGAGCTTCAGGAGTTAGAGCAGAAGCCTCGGTTGCCACAAAGCTCCAGCAGCACCCTCACTTAACCTAAGATATCATAGTCAAATTCCCAAATTTGAAATTAATTTTAATTTACTTGTCCCAAGCACTTTGCATGAATATTAGCAGAAAACAATGCAGGCCAGCCCAAGGGCTCACTACATCAACATAGCTCAAGGGTTTTCCAATATGGAATGCAAGACTAGGGTGCTTTGCCAAAAGATGTGCTTAATTCATTTAAACTGGGAAAGAGAAATCTACTATCATCATTCTCAGGTGGCTTCTTTTGTGTTTAAAATAATTATGTTACTTCAGTCCAGACAAAAAGAGAAAATCCAAAAGAATGCCCCTAGAGAAAATATGTAATGGTTTGGAAATACTAACTGTACCTGTGTTCTGTAGAATGGTAAAAGCAACCTCTGTTTATGATAGTTTTTCCCCAAATGATAGCAACAATGAATATTAATTAACTTCCACAAATGAAATCTGTCATATGTTTCATTTTAACTTTGTTTTATTTTTTTATTTTTTTCCTAGATAAGCAATTAAGTTTTATGTTTCACTGCCAACAATAATCAATTTCAAATTTGTAAATTGTAGAAAATTATGTACTAATTTGAATGTTAAAAGATTAGAAGAGAAAAGATTTAATATCAGGTTGGAAGAGTAAAACAACTGGAGAGTAAGATCCTTTTAAATTAATCTACAAACTCATGTAGTATAAGCAAAATATATTTACAATTACAGAACTTTATAGTGTAGCTGGTTCTATTCTAACTCTGAATCCAGCTAATAAATCCATGGTGTTTTACTTTTTTGTGGCTCCTACTTCTTGGAAAAAACTTCTGTTGGTGTGAAAGGCAGGTGGAGAAAAGTGGGCAGAAATACAGGACATACTTCATCAGCCAAAGGAATACCTAATTTTTAACAGATAAAATATGGTCTAAAGTATATGCTTATGCTCTCTGAAATAAGTGTGGAGATGTTGCTTTAGGTTTAATGTTCTTCAGTAGAACTTTTATTGATGGAAAGGACAAAGAAAAATGTACTGAAACCTGAAATTAACACTTGGGTTAGTTTTTCCCCAACTGGACCTTCATTAGAAAGAACTTAGACACAAATTCTGTGTTGATTCTTATGTTCTGGCATTGCAATGGGATCACAGAGGTAATACAATAGCTTAGTACTTTTAAGCTTTTTGGAATTTCTTATGTATTAAGTTCCTTTGAATGTCAACTGAGTGGTCTAATTCAATCTAAGTATAAGCAGTCATTAAACTAGTCTACAGAGGCTATTGAGAATGCATACATATATTACAAAATACCAGTATTCTATCACTAGTGACTCTGAACAAGAAAGTTGAAATGCTGCTAGATTAAAAATAAAATAAAATTATTAATGTCTGTCTTCTGTAACGCTTATCCTTGCATGCAAGCATTTCCCAAGAATTAACCCACCTCTAAGTATCTTTAAAAACTGTTTTAGTTACTTAGATGAAATAATTAGGGTAAGAATCTTAAATAAAGCACTATCTACCATCGAAGTCAAACTTCATATTTGAAAATCATCTTGTAGCCAGTCTTTCTAAAAATCCATTTTAAATACCTGATATGAGCCCTGATGAAAAGCATTCAGATCAGCAGATGAAAAACTGCTTTTGAGCAATAACTCCAGTTTGAAGCAAGCAAAACTATTTGATAAAACATAAAATTAAAGCTTAATTATTAAGAACTGAATCTATATTATATATATATATATATATATATATATGAATCAGGTACCCTGAAATTAATTAGGCTTTCCTGTTTAAGTTGGTTCCTGTGAATAGAAGCAATATAGCACTGAGGATGAGAGGAAGGTAAACATATTGTTCTTGATCTCAGTATTTTGTTTCCAAACACCTGTGTTTGGACTTTATCACTTAACTCCAAACACTAGGATGTATTTATTTTATTAGATACAAGATTCTTGTTTGTGGTTGAGTTTTTGTTTGTTTTTCTACATTTCCATCTTTCATTTTTATCTCCACTTCAGCTTTAGGGAAATGGTGGTGGTGGGGAATAAGTGTTATCAGGTATAAGCAAATACAAGGTCAACTGCCACTCCAAATTCGTCAAAGGTACCAATGAAGTGCCAAGCAATTCTCTGTAAAATCCTGTTATTCTGACATCAGCTGTGCTCAAGATGTCAGAAAAAGCAGCAAACAATAAATACATACACATACAACCTACTCTACAAGCATTGTACAGTGCAGGATGCCAGCACAAAGTTCTCTACTTGGAAATAAAGATGTACCTTACCAAGCCTCCCTGCTTTTGTCAGTGTGATCTAGAGCTGCTGTGTGGCTGTGAGATTGATTTTAATTTCTTAGCAGCTGGATTTAATATTTTTGGATTTAATACTTTTTAGAAATATAGCTGGCATGGACTCTTTTGTAGTCATCTCCCTCTCTCATGTTGTGCACAAAAACATTCAGGGCCAATTCCTCTGTTGGCCATTTCACTTTCCTTCTTTTTCTAGTGTGGGCATACAAGGTAAGAGTACCAGGTATGGCATCTCACTGTAAAAGAATCAAGAATTGAACTGTTTCCATCTGCTTTTCTATAATAAGATTATTAGTGGTTTTCATTACCGTAACAGGATGGGAGAAGACTGAATGCAGACATAAAGCTATTTCCACTTTTTTTTTTTTTTTTTTTTTTTTTGATTTAGAATCAGATCGCATCATTATGCAGAATACCATTCACAGTAACTCAATTCTCATACAATATATAGGAACACTTGTATGATGTCTTTTTCAGGCAGAATACTCTGAAGTGTTGCTTAGCTTTAAAGCAAAAAAAAAAAAACAACAACAACAACAAAAAAACACCCTTGACAATTAAATTGGTGAAATTCTTTTAAAACCCTTTTCAACCAAATTGTACTAAGTTTAATTAAAAATAAATAAATAAATAAAAAGACTCCTTTGCCTGAATAGTTCCTTCTGTTGCAGCACAAATCCAATACACACCATGCTCTTGTTGCTGGCAAAACTCCTTTTAAATCTTGATTGATTTATTTATTTTTCAAATTTTGTTACTGAACTCTACCGTCTTATTAGCTTTACTTTTATCATATGTATTACTGTTTTTGTTATCAATAAACACTTTTTTTGTTTGTTTTTATTTTCTCCCATTCTTGGAAGGAAAGCTTTTGTTTACCTCCTAATGTTATCTCTCCTCAGGAGTTTCAGATAGAAAATCTTTGTACGCAGTTTTGAATTTCTGAAGAATGGGTCAACCTTTCCTCCCTCCCCCACCCCCATTTGTAAACTTGTAGATGTTTCCCTTGCACTTTCAAACAGTGTTTTCTGTTGAAACCATGAGCACTGTGCCAATGTTACAAGTTCAATCCCAGCTAGGTGCATTCAACACTCTACAAAAGGGGTAATTGCTTTTATTCTAAGCTGCAGTACTGACTGTTGCAGGGAGAAAAAAAAAAAAAAAAAAAGTGATAGATGTAAGGGGAAGCTAGATTTTTAATTACTAAGATTTGTACTTTATTTGCTCCATATAGCAAATAAAATTATCATTTAATCTGTTAGGATAATGAATTTTCCTTATTGGGATTAAAAGAACAAGCAAGGAATCTAAGAAATTAAATTATATTTATCTTTCAAATTGTATTTTCAGAAAACAATTTTGGCTGAAAGCTTTTCTAAGCTTTTTCATCAAAACTGAATGCTTCTATCAAAAGTATCTGTACATGGTTACAATTAAAGAAAAGAATGACAAGAGCCCTGATAGAAATAAATATCCTACTAAATGGATGTACTGACCAATGCACCCACCCTCACTTTCTGAGCAATGCCCATTTAAGTAATTGACTGTGGAAATGTTAAATCACACATATCAACGTTAAAACAAATATGTTTTAGTCAAAAAAAAAAAAACAACACACAAAAAAACAAATAAAACCCACAAAAACAAACAACAACAACAACCACCTATGACTGTATCGTAGCAGGACATGTCTTTTTATTCTGGACAGAGCATTTTTGACAAAAAGTGTATTAAAAGATCTCCCTACTCTGATTTGTAGAGTGTCCATCATCCCAGATGGACATATTTACCGAGGGAGAAGAGAAAAAATTCAACACAGTTAATGATGCTACATAGTATAATTTTCTACGGTCTTACTAATTTGAGAGAGGCAAGTAGTTTACAACCTGTAGAAGTAGATATGGTTCAGTTGCAAAAGTATTCTGTTTAGTTCAATAACCATTCCTAACAATACTGCTGTTCAGCAAAATGAAGTGCTGCACAGAGCAAAGCAAGAAAACAAGCAGCAGCATGTCCTACACACAGTTTTATTTGATGAACAAGAAGAAACATTTTGTGACATCGGGGCTCAAACCTATTTAAGCAGATGGCAGGAGCTGCCAATATTTATATGCTTTACTGCTCATTAGATCAACATTTTTATTTTTTTATTTATTTAGTGAGTTTGTGGTCTAACTGTAATGCTATGAGAACCAGGAAGACCTGTACCTACCTATATGTGTGAGCACACACTGTTTTTGAATGTGTAGTAGATTGAGGCAATCTAGATGTAGCTGTTCATTGTATCTAGCATTGACACTTTGGACCACCTGGTCCCGTTCTGTTTCTGCCTCTCAGAACAGAAAAATGAGTATTCCTTTTCCAAATCACAAGCCACAAGATTTAAACATTCTGTGATGAATTACTGCAGAAAAGAAATAATTAATATAACATCTGCCTGCCAAGAAGACAGAGTGCAAGGAACTAATATGTTATCATCACTGGGCCACATTCACCCATTATTTTGGCAAGTAGCAAAGACCAGAAGGTAGATAGGTCAATCTGGCCAATAATTTCTTTGTTATGGTATCACCTGCCAAGTCTAGCTCAAGTACCAACCTCTTTCTCTTTGTGCTTGGCCTACAGTAAGCTGGATGCTCTTCAGGACCCTTCACAGTATCTACCATTGTCTTTAGGACATTCTGTGACTTTGAAAGTTTGGTATTGAACTAACGTACACAAGTCCCATTATGTTGTAATGTGTTTGGAATGACTAAGTCACCATTCAGAAATGACTATTTTTATACATATGATATAGCAACTTCAGTAGAAAAATTTGAAAAAGTGAATATTATTCCTGGGAATAATTATCTTCAAATTACTTGCTTTTAATTGAGCATTTGAATTTCTTTTATTCAAATTGAGTATGCCCTGTTTTTATTCTACTTCATTTCCTTTGAGATGTCAAGTGTCATTTTTACTTTGACAAGAGGTCTTTGAGTATCTAGATAAAAAACAATATTTGTCCTGAATAAATTCATATTTTTTTATTTTACAAGTGTAGGGAATAGAAAGCTTCTACTAATGATATGACACTCATTAGCAAACAGATCCTTTTACTGTGGTAATCAAATAACCCCTTTCTTCATGTCAGTCTTCACCCATTTTTATAATTATCATCACTTTCCCCATTTTTTTTTTCCTCCTCTGAAGTATAACTTGAAATATATGAGTCAGTTAAAGCTTTCCAACTGGTTCACTTTAAGAAAATTGATGTATAGGACTCTCAGTGGGGCAATTAAATTTATTCCAACCACAGAACTACAATCCACAACCATAAAATCATGCAAAGCTAGTTTCTTTCTCTGCCTTCTCAATTTATCAATAATTAAAAAGAGATACTTCAGAACAAGAAATAATATAAAATTGTTATTTCATATAGAATATACTATCAGTCCCACTGTCTACAGTGCAGAACAACTTAAACCAGTGGCAGGGAGTGGTCAGCAACAGCTACTGCTTTGTCTCCTGTGTTATCTTAAAGTAATTCCCTATTGGAATCCTATATATTGCTCACTCACTGTAAATGAATTCACACTAGTTTTCTCAAGGACACAGCCTCAAGACAACTCAGTGGTGAAAGTATGTATGAGGTCATAAATTGGTCTATTATAAATTAAATGGACAGAAGCAGCTTAAATGTGAGTGCCTGCAGTGAAAAATAAATATTTTGCAAACTGAAATGGCACTGGAAATCAGTATGACACAAGGAACATGAAATCTCACAGTGCCATTTCTACAAGATTATAAGGAATAACCATTGAGGACTAACATTTTCTATTCTGTTATGCAATCCTTTCATTTATATTTTTTTTCAGCTCTATTTGTGAGATGAGATTTTTAAAATATTGGATTTTTAAAGACAAAAGTTACAGTAACTCAGCTCAGCTCTAAGATCAAATGTCTCTCTTATTCAGAAGACATTTCCACTGTAAAATAAAAGATGTTAGGGCATGGGATACCCTGACACAGTACTTGAAATGAAATGGAGAAATCAGGTAATTATCAAGATCAGTTTGTTTGTTTCATTGACTTCTTATATGACATGGGACTAAAGCATGCCCAACTGCAAATTTCCCCACACCAGGAGTGAAATTCCCTGTTCCTCTCTTCTTCTCCAAAGGTTAAACCCAAACAACTCAGAGTTGAAATTTAACATTATATTTTGCCCAAACCAGTCTGGTCAGAACTTACACATTTAAACTTAAGCCTGCAAAACAACAAATATATTAACAAATGCCAAACCCACTAATAGTTATTATGGGAAAAGTCAATGGTTGAGAACGTTTCAAGCTGTGTGATTATATCAGTTACACAAACAGAAACACTGACTTCAGTGAGTTTGTTCACAGGAGAGGGAAAGAAAGTGCTCAAATGAGAATGAAAATATTTCTGCATTAATTTTTAAACTAAATTAAGATTTTACAAGAACAAGGTCTACTCCATTACCTGCTACAACGTAGATTAATCTGGTTAGATAAAAAGGCAGCTACCGATATGGAGGATTTCTTCATAAGAGAATACAGAAGATTGCCATTAGTCCTAAGACATTGCAGCAAACAAGAAGAAACTGAAACCTATAAAATTCAGGTATCAACAAGGTGCAGATCAGCTTAGAAGGGAAATTTTTGAAGGCAGTCTGATGCTGATTAAAATTCTGTGGAAACCAGAATTATATACTTCCTCTGTTTGCAAAACAACTTGTTTTTAACTGTTCTAAAAGGGAATAAAAATGGTCTGTCAATATATTTAAACATTTACGGTTTGTGACAGTTGTTTAGGATTCTTCCCATACCATTTTATATCTATAGTTATATTCTACCAACATAATCATACAAGCTTGTGCACATACATAAACACCTTATACCCTATTAATGTGTTTATTTAAATGGGCTTGCTCTTGGAGCATAAACCCTGAAATCCATAGATTATAAATATTTCCTAAAAAGTGTATAGCAGAACAAAAAACACTATACAAATTGCACTACATCTTCATATCTTGCTTTATGCAGAAGTACATCATGATAATGATAATTTCCAGCTCACTGACAGGGACAACCTAAAGGATTTTATAGGCATTAGGGAATTTGAGAATCTAGAGACAAGTGTTATGGAGATGTAAATTACTGTTACACCTTGCATATATTCTCATTTTTTACAGTATTATCTGATGCATATTTTGAGCTTCATTCCACGTTCTAGGATATGTTTGAATGCCACACTTACCATTATGCAGGCAGAGAAAAAAATACTTTCAAATGAAAGAAAAACTTTTTTTTCTTCTTTTTAGCTATCTCATTTATATTTATGAGGAAATTATATTTTGGGTTGTAGAGCTGTCTATTTTCTCCCTACTTATAGGGTCTCTTCATTCATGATGCCCAGAATATATTACTGTTTGATCCAAAACCCAGCGAAGCCACAAGATGAGAAAAAAGTGGTATATCTCCAGCATTTGTCACTACTTTGCCTCCTTAAAAAAAAAATATAACCAATTATAAAATAGACTGAACAACTAGTATGTCATTCTCAAAATCAGAAGGTACTGATAATTGGATGCAGATGTAGTAGAAAATCTTAAATAGAAAGTATCCACATTTAATTATTTCAAGTTGCATCCATTTTTGTGTCATGTTACAGCTGATTGTTACTGATGTTAAGTGAAACTACACAAAAAAAGCTGAAAAGAAGATGCTGGTAGAATTGACTTCATTAAATGGCATCTACATTCAACAAAAATGCTTTTGCTTGAAAGCAACCTACAAAGGTATCTACTACTGGTATTAATTGACATTTGAAGACTTCAAATATCTACCTAATGGTATACTTTATGATTGACTTTATACTTATGATGAGAACACTTTATGTTATCACATCAGATTTTCTTTTTCTTCAGAATATTAAATGTCTTTTGGCAGACATTTTAATAATCCATAGATTCCATTGATGATCATCGTGGATGAGCAGGGTTCTCCCTGGTGTTACTACAGACAGAAAAAAAAGTCTTCACTAATATCAGGGGCTTCAACAGGATTCAGTTCACTACTTCAACAGTGAATGATGAGTAAGAGGAAATGTTCCTGAGACAGCCTTCTTAAGAGATGTACCTCTGCACTGATCAATGCCAGAGGTCTTTGTCAGCGCCAAGTACTCTATCTTCATCAGATCGTCAACTTTTCAAGCAGAAAAATTTGAAACATATACTCAGTGCTTTCCCTAAAAGTGTGAACATTTTCTTGTAAATTTATCTCCTGCCATCAATGGACAAATGAAATGTCATCACCTATCTCCTCTCATCTGATAGGCCCATTTGGAAAGGCCAGATAATAATTTGTGACCATTATATAATTTATCACAAGGTTATAATTTATTTTTTGGCATAACCTAAAACTGGAAATTAAGGTAATTAAATGCTTTTTTTTCCTTACTTTCTGGAACCCAGCATCTGCACTTATACTAATGTATTATTTTATGAATTGTATAGATTATATGACAAACTTGGAGTGAAATGGAAAGTATCTTTTATGTTTTCCTAAATCCCAGATGAAAACATTATTTGCATACTTTTAAAATAACTTTTTTCATATATTCAAATGTCATTTAAATACTATCAAGCAACCCTTTCATCAAAGTAAGCAAAACACATACAATTCTATGTGCAAACAATTCAGACTTCCATAATTTTAAGGGACACCCATATTCATTGTTGTACAAGATACAAACAAAATAATTTGTACAAATATAAATACAAATTTCAAAAGGTGGGATTCAAGGTCTAGATGACTGAAGGTAACATATAATATGAAGTACTGATTCTGAGAGACAGGAATTTTAAACAAAGCCATATGCAGCAGGTTTAATGGTTGGGAAGTCTGGGAAGAAGACAACAAATGACTCGTGATGGTTTCTGCCCTATACTTCTTATTCTGAAAGCATTTTTTCCATCACAGCAATGATATATGGACCTAAAGACTGTTCATAGGAGAGAAATGAGTAGTGCTTCTTTGTTTTTCTACTCACGATTCTACGAAAACACAAAAACCAAGAATATCCAATGGCAGCTATTGCCTTTGTTGTGTATATATGTTATCTTTATAAAGAATGTAAGGTCGTTGCACTTAAGTAAATTATTTTAAAAGAGGACACATTAATGGGCTATCATAGCTTGCTTTCTAACATTGGGGATCCTCCATGGGGATGAAGAAAACATAATCACACATATGGTGGAACTTAAATGTACTATTTTTATTGAATTAAATTTTCTTGTTATCTCAGCATGCACTGCATGGGACAACATATCATTTTTCAACCATCTGCACATCTTGTACTATAATGGACAGAAATTTTCTATTATTCAGCCACTAGATTTTGTGTTGGGTAACTTTTAAGTGTGGATTCAGAATAATATCTTTCACTGTTAGCAGTAAATTTGGCATTTAGGCAGATAGTACTTATATTTCTATAGATTTAAATTATAGAAAACAGGAAATAGAATTAATATTAAGTGCAAGTGTCTTTGATGAACATCAGAATGATTACTGGGGATGTTGGCTGAACTGTGTATGAGACATATTAACTTCAATCCAATGGATAAAAAAGTTCTTAAAAAAGAAAAAAGCACAACCCCACAAATCAACCCTTCTACATCATCATCAAAGAATAAGCTGCAAAACTCCATGCATATTAAACAATTCTTGTTGTTCCCCTCTTGCCCAAGTCTGTCCTCTGCCACTCGTGCTTCCAAACCCTTATGGTGCACACACAGTTGAGGTAATTGGGACATAACACCTTTAATTTCATAGGATAAGTTAGGGAAATATATTGATAAAATTTCAAAATTAAAGGCAATTTTAAGAAACAAAGAATTATTTACTTAAATCTATTTGACTTAAAAAAAATAAAAAATAAAATAATAAAAAAAAAACTCAAACTCACCATGCTCCACAGAAATATTTTTGCTGTCAAAATATCAGAAACCAACATGTTTATGAGCCCTTTTATATGAAATGAAATCACTGGTGTTAGTGTTCACTGACTTTTGATTAATTCATAAATTCCTTATTAAAATACAGGGCTTCACGAATTATGAGTTTAAGAACTGAATTAGAAATATTTAGACCTTGCCTCACTTTACATATTGCTATCAAAGGGAATCCAATCACAATGCACTCTTTTACTTCTCTATTTAAGACACCTCATATTTTCAAATTATAAGTCACTATATAAATCAATTTTTTCTTTAGTCTCTGACATGGTATTCTTCCTTGTAAAATATATTGTTGAGATTAAATTCATTATAATATCCTTAGACCGTACAGATCTGCTCTCTTGCTTAAGACATAACATATTATCTTTGAATATCCAGAAACTAATGAAGAATATGATGAGTTTTACTGATTTTTTTTTTTTTAAACCAGTTCCTTAGTATTTACAACTAGTTCATTTGGGAGTCACTTCTTTTTAAACATATTAAGAAAATTATTTTTAAAAAGTCTTTGGCTTAGCTTTAGCTAACTGAATGAAATAAAATTAAATGAGGAATATACAGAAGCCACCTGAGCACTTATTTTCTCAGAATTAGCTACTGGGTTTTGCAGCTAGCTCTGCAAATTTCCCTTTTTACTTTCACTGTACATGCATACACAGCATTAATACAAAGAATAGATGATATAGGACTTCATGCAGAGAAACTACAATATCAAAATAATACAACACCAAAACAATAAAGAAGAAAAAAGACTACCTCAGCTCCACAGCTCTGAGAACAATCAAATTCTTTTCATGAGAAAAGGGCACTAGTGAAGCAACCAACACTTTTTGCTGTTTGGTAACAGAACAACATTAAATCCAAAAATTTAAATGACAGAGCCAACAGCAGAAACTATGGATTTCTGTTGAAGCCTATAGTTGTATAAAGTCTACTTTTTCCTTTTCTAACATACTTCCTCCCCACCATAATACTGCAAAAAAAAGCAATGAGATAAGGGACAACACCTTTCTACAGTTAAGCTAGTTTGTAACTAAGAGAAACGTTCAGATATATACCACAACCCACGCATTATATATGTGCTTACAGATAAAATCCCATATTACTTTCCTTGCTCTCTTTTTATAACCTGTGTGCTGCTCATCAGATTTCATGTAAACTATATATATATAATGTTTCAGTTTGCCTGTTATTTTTCCATACTAGGGAAGGGACTAACAGATCCTTGATTTGCCTATGGCTTGCTTGGTGCAATAGAGGTTCAAAAACAGTAATATCAAACCATATTTTTGTTTGCGTGATTGGAGAAATGTTGTCTCCCTGCATAGCACTACTTTATTCTGTCACTAACATTTTATTTATCCTTTGTCACATGGCTTGTTTTTATCTCACCCTTTCCTAGCTGGCAGGTGTTCTTTCCAACTTTCCCTTGACTTAGACCTCATCTGCTCATGTAAGACACTATCAGGTATTACTCTGCAGATGTCTTCATTCCTGCTCCAGTGCTGTCCTGAGTTTGTATCTACTTCATATATAATGCCACCTGCATCTTGGAAAAGTGCCTTTGCCACTTCTTTGTCTGCATCTTTGAAAGCTGCAGCCAGGGTTCATTATCAATTCATAGCAGTCACGGATATTTTCCTCTGCGCTAACAGTTTGTGCTATTTTGATCTTCTTTTACCTGAAACTTGCCATCACTAAACTTCCTACAAAGAGCACAACTTCAGTTATGCTCTCCCCTTTACTACAGAGTATTATTAATTACTACATCATTTGTAATTACTATATAAAACTATAATAGTTAATTGTGTGGAAACCTGACAGTATTGGGTCACTATATTTTTGACTGTTTTTCATTAGCCAGCAATTGCAGCTGGTAGTTTTAACTGCAGTCGGTAACTGAAGTTCATTTAGAAGAAAAAAAAATCACATTTGGCTACTACATCTTTCAAATTTTATGCAGTACACTGGGATCCACTGCTTAAGTATCATTCATGAAAACTGGAAAACTATGCCCTTGATTTCCAATTTTATGCCCTCCATGGATCTTCTCCAGATAGCTTACTTTTGAAAGTTATGGTTAATTTTTGTAACCTGTAGATGTGCGTGGTTTTCATAAATAGTGAAAGATTAGTATTAGAGGACTTGCAGGACAGTTAGAGACTCTGTGAATTATAAAATCCTAGGCTATACCCTTTGTTAACCCTTTTACAGGGTAGGTTATCTTATATGTAGGTTATCTTGCCCTTCAGGTAGATACATACTCTGGACATCAGCTGTTCTTCTATTCAAGCATGCAGCATATATTTACCTTATGTTTTCAGTCTGCTTTACCATCAGTGAACTATTTTGTTCATAGAGGACATTATGGGGAACACAGACCCTTGAAAATGGATGATAATGACTAAAAATCAGTAATATCTTTCATTGGTTTACTAAATTTGCATTGTTATTGAATTGTTTATAATATTTTATGAAATAAAATGTACATGTACTATCAACCCCTTTCCTATCTCTGATATTTCTCTTCTTGTTTTCTTTCAGATATTTTTGCCTCTCAACAAATGAAAGAAATGAAAGAAACTGAAACAGTGTTCAATTGTTGTTCAAAATATTTCACTTGGAGACAAGCCGATTCACAGTGTGATATGACTACTCAGTGAAGGCACTGACGTTAATTCATACTTTGGAGAAGTCAATGTCAGCAGTGCTTCCTATTCTCTCTTGTGAGTATTTGATTTACAACAGAAGGGCTCAATCACAATCTTTTAAACCAACTCTTTTCTCTTGCTAAAATGTTCAATAGCTGGGCAATCTAGGATCTACTAATATGCTAACTACCAGCTAAAACTGCAACATCAAGTTTTGGGGCTAGAGACATAGTGAACAGGCAATAAACAAGTCTGTTAAAATAATTACAGTTTTAGAATATGTTCCATAATGGATATTATCTACTGAATTTAACTCAAATTCTATAGTGTGGAATTTCAACAAAATTGTTAGAGAATCTTTTATCTTTTCTACATGTCCTGGTTTCAGTTAGGACAGTTATTTTTCCTCCTAGTAGCTGGTAGGGTGCTATGTTTTGGATTGGGATGAGAAGAGTGCTGATAACATGCTGATGTTTTAATTGCTGCAGAGCACTGCTTATACTAAGCCAAGGACTTTTCAGCTTCTCACTCTGTCCTGCCAGCGGGCAGGCTGGGGGTGCAGCAAGAGCTGGGAGGGGACAGACCCAGGACAGCTGACCCAAACTGGCCAAAGGGGTATTCCATACCATCTGACGTCATGCTAAACAATATATAGGGGTGGCTAGCCGGGGTGGGGGGGCCGGCTGCTCGGGGTTGGGCTGGGCATCGGTCAGCGGGTGGTGAGCAATTGCATTGTGCATCACTTGTTTGTACATATTATTATTATTATCATTATTATTTTCTATCTTAATAAACTGTCTTTATCTCAACTCACAGGCTTCACTTTCCCGTTTCTCTCCCCCATCCCAGAGAGGGAGGGGGGAGGGTGAGCGAACGGCTGTGTGCTGTTTAGCTGCCAGCCGGGTTAAACCACAACACTACAGTACTATTTTAAAAAAGCTAAGAAAAAAATAAGAAATATTTAAAATAACATATGTATGCATTAATCTAAGAATCTTATGAACATATGTAATAACTTTACCATCAAATAAAGTCTATAAAATACATTGAAAATAAAAATATTAATATCAAATTTCTATTAAATATTATTCATATAAAACCATATTTTTCTCGTAGGTAGTGCTACTAGTGGTAGAAGTAGTACTACTAGTAGTGCTACTAGTAGGTAGAAGCTCTACCCATTTAAAGGTAAAAACCTGTATTTTTATTAATTTACACTATTTAATGACATTTAATGACATTTCCTTTTTGTTGTTGCTACTAAAAGCATTCTGCTGTATTTTGTTCTTCATTTCCCTGCATAACATTTTTAGTATTATCAAATACTGTTCTTTAACGATTTCTAAGTGATAATGAAAAGATAAAATAGGGAGTAATTAGCTGTGCAGCAGAACAGTACTGGGAGATATCACTCATCAATTACTCACAAAACAAACACATCAAGGAGTCAATGGCGTGACACCAGATTAAAGGGAAATGTTTTCCTGGGACATGTTATTCCAGAAAGATGTTGGATATAGGACATAAGAGGTAATTGCTCTGGTAAAAGCAATGCCAGTGATATATACAGGATACTCTATCCAGTCTTGAAAGCCAGATCTTAAGGCTAGTGAAACAAAACTGGAGGAGCAGGAAGGGTAAGAAGCATTTTGGAAAATACAGCTGAGGAAAATAAGGTGTTGAGTTTGCTTATGCTTGAAGATAAAGGTCAGATGAAAGACATGATAGCCTTTTATCTACAAGAAGAAAGAGGTGGAGCTTTCCAGTGCTTCTGAAGAGCAGGCCAAAACCAACGGTAGCATTTGTAGTATCATCTTGACAAATGCTTTGCCCTATGAGAGCATGTACTACTTTCTGCAGGTTACATTTTTAATTAAACTTATTTGGGGATGAAATTATCTATCAGAAATGACGATAAAGCTGAAACTAAATATCAAGTTGAACTACATTAATATCTGAAATTCTGTTTATAACGCTGGTAATTCTATTGCACTTCTTTAATTTTCTGTATTATTGCCTTTATACATAAACATTCAGGTACCCAAAGAACGTGACTTAAATTCATTTCTATACTAATTTGCCTACTGTCTAGTGCTTAATAATGCAGCAACCCTTGCTTAGCATTAGTAAAATAATTTAAGTGTTTTGCAATGTTCCATGAAGTGCATTAAAGCAATAATACATTCCAAGTACTTAAAAAGAGGAAACCAATAATACAGTGATACAGCTAAAAGCACCATTAAATGAATGTAGAAGTTGCAGCCATCATAGATGGTTTGCTTTAATCTTTTTAAATTAATGTTCCAACATCTTATAGGTTTGAAAACTATCCTCTGGATAATAAATGATAGTGCCTGATAAGAGTTAAAATAAATACATAAATAATGAGAAAATAATTCATCATGATAATTTGGTGATTTTCCTTTTAAAATATACAACTGAAGTGACACAGCAGGCTACGCATGTAGTAAACCAGTGTTACGTAATAAATAATGAGTATGTTGATCTGTCATAATGCTGGATATGGTGATGAAATAATTTTGCCAGCAAAAACATGAACATTGGATTAATCATCACTGCTACTATGGATTTAAAAAAGCACTAAGACATGAAGATAGTGGTGCAATTAAAAATTTCCTATGCCTATATTTTTATATTAAAGAGAAAGTACTGTTATATTCTAATCAGACAAATAATGCCACCGTCCAGAGTTGTGCCTTGTAGTCTTGAATATAAAATAATATGAAGGTTCTTAACTTAATTTGAAGATTGGCTGGGATCAAAACACTAGAATTCAGATAAAATTCCTGTTAGCAGTGGCAACTTCTAATGGATTTCCATATATGAAACACTCACCATTAAACAAACTGCAGTTTGTCTGTTGGAACTGCCCTCTTCCTTACTAAAAATGTTGCCCAATATAGACATACTGTGTAACTGACAATTCTAATATGTACAAAATATTACACTGAGTTATACAAAGAATATATCAGATAGCAAAGCCCAAAAATATGAGTTTCCAAATTAAGAATCCTGATAAAATAATTAAATAAACTGGCAAACACATTTAACACTACCACATAGAATGATCTTGTCATCTCTTGTCAAAAATGGAGCTTCATATATGAATAATAGTCCCCCCAAGTTATCTCACCACATTGCTATTTTCCTTGTGGAAAAACAAACAAACAAACAAAAAACTGCTCCTAAAATTAGTTTATTTTCTCAGATAGAATGTAATGAATGTTTCCATTTTTAAAATATTCATTATGCAAAATAAGGAAAAATCTTGTGAAAGTTATCATAAAAATTCTTTATATAAATTTATATAAATTATTTATATAAATTACCATGATCTGCAAATGCAAACAGGACAAAAGACAAAAGTTGGTAATACTGTAGGATAGAGATAAACAAACTTGCCAAATTTGAAATTCAATCACACAGGTGTAGGGGACTATGAAACATCTAGTCATGAATATTTGACTGGGGAATTACATAGCAAGGACCAGGTATAACTACTTTTGCCTCAAATTGGTATGTCCACAAATGCATGCATTGCACCACTGTAACTCTTGTCAATTCTCTTAAATTTCCAGTTGAAAGGCAAAATGCCTGATTTTCTTAAGTACCACAGGAGCCTGCTTCAAAGTATGCTGTCCCACATCTCATATTCTGCTTCTACAAGCATAGTATCATAAATATACAAAATGTGACATTTTTCTGATGAGCAACCAAGAAATAATAATTTAAGCATTTTTAAAAATTACTGCTGTCAGAATTTTGATGAGACTATTCCTATGAAACAGCTGCTATTATATGACTACGGAGTAGGCTATTTATCTAGAAAAATAGTGAATAAACTATCACTAAGTTGTTTTTAGTGTTAGCTAAGCTTGAATTATTTTTTATTTGCATCATATTTTAACACCAGATTGACTAGAGACAACTCATATTTCTTGTTTCTTCCTAATTATAAATGTCTTGTACTTAATTACAGAAAGAGTGCTGCTGACATCATCTTGCATTATATTAGATACAATTAATTCTCCCTTGTGTTTCAGAGATATCTAAACAACTAGTATGGAGCTGGTTAGGTGCTCCATCTCAAGCAATCCACCTCCATGAACTTCTTTGTATTCTTTCCTGACATAAACCTCAGATTTACTGTTTCCTATCAGAGTGTTTTTTTTAGAAACTCAGTAATAATACTGACTTATAGTAGCAAAATGCTACAGGATATTACTATAAGTCAGTAATAATACCAGTAATAATAATACAGTATTGAATAACCCTTCATAATATCCACAACATCCACACCAACCACAAAAGAAGGAAAACAAACAGAAAGGCTTGTTCAGAATATAATTGTCAGAATCACTGGAATAGATGAAAGAAAACTTTATTGGGAACTAGGGACCATGAAATAAAGCCTAGATAGCAGATCAGTTAACATTAAGTCATATTTAAAAAAATTAAAATAAATCTGAGTCCACATTCCCAGTAAATTCTGCAGTTAGTTCCTAAAAAAACATTTTTATTTATTTATTTTTTTTTAAATTTCCATGGAAGAACCCTCTTATCTCACCCTTTTCCTAGTAGTTTAAGGCTGGCACTGCACTGGATGTTCTAAGAAGTTTGAATCTGGTATGCAACTACCCACTGTGCTAACCCCAGTGTGAGAGACTTTATCAACATTAATTGTGTAGACCTTATTTAGACAGAAGGTATTTATCCCAGAGTGGCACAGCGGTGAATCTATTAGGACCAAAGGGAAATCAATTCTACACTTAGTCATCAGCCATAACAATCAAATATATGAACCAAGTAGGCTGAAATCAGAAGTAAAATTTAAGTGATGGAGAAAGCAATACTGATAACTTCAGAAAAAGGATGTGTTTGCTTATTTTTATTCTGGAACAGACATGACAAAAGGACACCAAATTGTGTTCAGTGTCTTTTTCTTACCTTCTTTTATTGGGGAAGAGTGTAACACCTAAGTTCTTGGCTCCCTAATTGTTACACTGAAATTTGTGGAAGATGAGGGGTAGAAACTACAATCATTTGAACAGTTCTGTATTCAATAATTCTATATTCAATAGTATTCAAATTCAGTTCTGTATTCAATAGTATTCAAATTCACTCGACATTTCAAATTAAAAGTGGGTTTCTTTTCATAAAGTTTAATGACATGCTTTTAACTATTAAAGGGTTGATGTTATACCTTCAATACAATCTTCATTCGAATGGCTGAAAAAATATATATAAATTATTATTTTTATGATACAATATTTCTAGATGGATTACTATGACTATTTCTACTATGAATTTTAGTGTGAATATTAAGTTACTACTCAAATGAAGATCAAATAAACCTTAGGAAGAAATGGAACTCTTCAAATTTAAGCACGTAAGGCATGAGAAGGAGATGAAAAAAAGATGACTTATGTCTCATGGCTTGATAATTACTTGTGACAGTAAGATCTCAATATCAATATCTGCATTTAAAGATAAATCTTTCTACTAGTTCAAAGTGAGTAAGAATAAGAGCATGGTCTTGGTTTGTAATCAAGCAACCAAAATCAAAATATAGTCCAAAAACTGAAGAAACAAGAATATTTTTCAACTCTTCATATATATATACATATATCTTGATATATATATATATACACACATATACGTATATTTTCTTCATATAAATCTTTTTCAACCTGTACTCAAGGTACCTTGCAAAGCAAACAAGAATATTCTGCTCAAATAGATCATCTTATTTAAAATAACTTAATTCAATTATCTTGACAGTGTTTAAGATCATTTTCCAGAGTAAGCAAAAGTTGCATGACTTCTAAAAGAAAACAAACCAATCACTGAGCAAAAAATGTCCAAAAATAGAATGAGGGAGGACCCACCAAAAAGAAGATCACTACAAATGTATCCCACCAGTAAAGAAGTCAAGACAATCAACTCCACACAAGCCAGGTTTTAAAAAAACAAATTGTGATTAAAGAAATCAGAAAGGGAAAATAAATTAATTAGGATATCCTTCAAATTGTTGAAGTTATCTCTAAGTGAAGAAAAAAGGAAAGGAAAACCCTGATATGTTAAATATAAGCTGAGAACACAGTGAAGATCTATCTTTAATTTATGTCCCAATAGAAGAAACTACACAACAAAATTCAGCAGATTTTTTAAGAGTAATCTCCAACTCCAGATAGTATTTTATCCAGGAGTTCTAAAAGAATTCAAGCATGAAACAGTTGAATTATTCACTCCAATTTAACTCAAAACTGTCTCAATAACAGACAAGATATTTCAGTGCCAGGGGCAGATAGGACACCAATTTTCCAGAAGACAACTGTGGCAGAGATATGGGAAATTACAGCCAGTAAGTCTGTCTTCCTTATCATGCAAGCTAGCAGAATTTGTAATAAAAAGCTCTACTAGAGGACACCTGAATAAATAAGATATCTTTAATGAATCAACATAGCTTTTACTAAGAAAAGGCATTCTTTCTTTGCAAAAGTCAGCATGCATGCAGATAAAAAAGATTGACTGATATTGCATACTCCAAAAGACCTTGTCCAAAGATGTCTCTAATACTTGGAAATATTGATAGCTGTCATCAGTTATTGAATATGGCTTTGGGGAAAGTAGGTTTTTTTAATAGAGGAAAAAAATGAACATTTAATTTTAAAGTAATATTTTTCATTAAAAGACAACACAGGAAACTCAGACAGTTACATTTTTAGCACAGTATTGCTTTAGTATCTAAACAGCCGAAATAATTTGAGTGTAACATCCAAAACTGTTGAAGAATAGAATATATTGAAATAATAATAATAAAAAAAACAATCATTCCCCAAACACAGAATAGTTGTTGTTCAGTTTGACATTGATTCACATGAACTTTTCGAAAATATCAGGAGAAAGATCTTGTATATGTGTATATAAAAAATGTACACATATAAATATATATACACATCTCCAATACATATGCATTGCATTATGCATTTAATCTGTACATGGAAATAGCAGACTCACTGAGCTGTTTGTTGTCTGAGACCAACTATGAAAGACAGTCACTAGGAAACAAAAGGAAACTGAATGTTCTCTAAAACTCCAAACCAACCCAAAACCAAACAAACACGAGAGATAGAATTCACATTCCTTTTATCATTCATCTCATAGTGCTGAAGTGGAAATACAGTTGTATTTTGTTCAAATGGCAAAAATTGTGTGCCTACACATTACACGCACACTTCTCCCTGTTCCCATTTCAAGAAGGACTTTTAGCTTTTCCTCCAGAGATTTGCTGTAAGACAGTCCGCTTATAGAGGGCTGTATTAGCCGTGAGGCAACAGAGAGTGCAACATAGAAGATAGAAGACCATTTTCAGTCTTTTCTAACAATAAAAGGAATCAAATATTTCATTAACATTATTTTCTTTCTGTTCATAAAGCTTTGGAAACTGTTTCAGCATGTTTATATTTGTATTTAAATCTACTTCAAATAAATATGTAGCTGTATATAAAAGGTAATTTAAATAAATATAATGATAAAATTAAGTTCCGTTAATGTCCTGTTCTTTATTTGCTACAATTCACCAAGATTGTTATCCCTTTCATCTTAATTGGGTAATGTATTTTCCTCAATACAACTGTTTGGGAAAAAATACTAGGTTTCTTAAACTCAATTTACAGACATTTTTTATCTATGTAGCAGCTATGATGCATATTTTCCTTCATCACTTTTCATACTATTTCATTATTGAGCTATACAATATTCATTTTACATGTGAAATATACTACTGCAATTTCATTTGCCTCAGCAATATTAGCTCTTTATTCCAAATAATGAGTAAACAAATGGGCAGACAGAAAATAAAGGGAAGCCTGAAGCATGCCAGGTCTTGGGAATGTCTTTGACTTCCTTGTAACTGATGCGTGCTAAAATCTGAGGAACTCTAGTGCTATTATGACTAGGATGAAAACTTGATGGTTGCCAAAAAAAGTTAGAAGACTCCAAAACCACAGAAATTATTTGTACACAATCTGTTTCATGCAAGCACACAAACAGGGTTCAGAAGGGCAGCTTACAAAATGAACTTAGAAAATAAGTAGCAAAAACATCTTGGCAACTCACTTATCTCCCTGGCTTCCTGTTTCCTCTAATACTGCTAGTTTTATAGATATCACTCTTGCAACAGGGTTACTCAGACTTTTATTTAATGTTGTGTTTACCTCTTATTCTCCCTAAATCACAATGGTATTTTAAAGCAGTGAAGCTTCAGAGGGATGAATGCAGACCGAAAGCAAGGATGGGGATGGCTGCACTGCCGTCACTCCTGGTACTACAGCAGAGCAGTGCCATTTGGCATTTGGTGTTAATTTAGAGCCACTTTCAGGGACTGTGGTTTCTCCACCGATGAACAGAGCAATCCCTTAAGAGGAGCCAACAATTCCAATGCCAATACAAGTCAAAGCTCTACAAGCACATCTCTGGAGCCAATACAAAAGTTAAAGAACTGTACATTCCAGTATCTAGCTGAGTCTTTTGCTAAACTGCCTTTTGATTTTTTTTGTCCTTTGTATAAAGAAAAGTCTGGGCAACAGCTTTCCACAGCTGGAGGCTCTTTACAGATGGACTGTAATTAATTCATTTATTTACTAATAGTGATAGGATGTCACCTATGTCATCTTTTCAAACTCCTGTTCTGCTGCATCAATAATGCTTTATTCTTCAGAAAGATTTTATGTTATGAAAATTAAACCATGGAATTAATGAAAGTTGATTTAAACATTTCAAACAGAAGCAAATAGAGAGTTAAGAGATAACCAGACAGAAGAGTTTTGTACATGTATAGGATAAAGAGTCATATGCCTAGAAACACCATACATTTGAATAACCTTAGTATATCTTCACAGAGCAATTAAGATCTTTGACATTACAGGAGCAACAATAAATTTCATTTATCTGAAAGATTTTTATTTAAAAAAGGCACGTAGAATAATTAGAATTAATATCAAATTTAAATAATCTACTCCTAACTTTTGCTCCAGTCATATGCCACTCTTTCTCTCTTCTTTTTTTTTTTCTCTCTCTCCCTCTTTTTTTTTTTTTTTTTTTTTTTTTTAAATGTTTTGGTTCAGTGACCTAGGTTCAAATTTAGCCAAGGCTAAAATGAGAGTAGGTTTCACAGTCTGAATAATAAAAATGTTATGTGAAAAGATTTACATTCTGAATGCTATCTAAGCAATTCATCCAGAGGGAATTATTTATAATTGCTAATTAGTTAGACAACTACAAATGATACAGAATGAAAGTATATTACAGCTCTCTTCTGAAATCTTGTGTGCTAATGTAATTGTATTCCATTAGTATAAATCCCTTTACAACAAAAATTAAAATAAATGGGACTGAAACTTCCTTCGCTTTTGTTTCCAGCACTGCTGTAATGTATGGTTTAACCCAAATCCCTAATGGGATGTTGTTATCCAGTTGAGGGAATGAAAGATCTCACAGACCATTATCCAAGTTCATGCTCTTTTCAGCATGTTATTTACTTTAAAAATAAACAAACAAATCTTACTGATAGTGGAAGCTAACTTTGACTTTTCATGGTCCCTCCCATTCTACTGCAACTCCGTGTACGATAAATAGCATTCACTTGTTGATGGATATGAAAGTTTTTTTTTTTTTTTTTGATTTCCTGAAGACACAACCTTTTACCATCAAGAAGAAAAACCTATAACATTATACTAGTTTATCTGAGTGTACATTGCTTTTTTCCCTCATCAGGAGAAGAAAGTATTTTCAGAAAATAATATAAGCAGATTATTATTATTATTATTATTTTGGTTGAGCTATATTGCAACGACTCCTGTGTCTATGGAGAATGATTCCATATTATATAAAATAAATATTTAATTTTAATATTCACAGAAAATGATAAATGCATATATGAATTGTTTTTGAAAAACATCATCTGCATTTGGAAAATTGATGTGTTTTAGCATCTTTATTCTAATGTAGGGCAGCATAAGATCATCTGTAGCCACAATAATGTGTTCTGCTTTCTATGGGCTTATTTGCCTGTTCTAATAATACATGCATAATTTACACAGCAAGGAATATGACAATAATTACATCAAAAACTATATCCGTGCAAATTTCCATTATACATACCAGCACAACAGTGATATTTATAAGTTGTCCTGTTCTTTTGCATACACTTGGCCATCCCAAGCTCCATCTGTCTCATTTTTAATTTCTTGACAGACTTTCCTTATCACCTTTACTCCTTTGGTCTCCTTTCCTTTGTGACAGCTGTACCCTTCTCAGAAGTTTGCCAAGGGATAAAATTCTCTCTATTCTCTCTTATTATAGGCAAGAAAAGGGCAACCTGTGAAGGAAGTGGTTTACTTTCCTTTTAGAGCCTTCACTTAAAATATTTGTCCAATATACAGCAGCTTGTCCTTCACAGATTATTTTACATGTGTAAATGTGTAATAATTACTGAGAAAAAGAGAGAGTATTAAGAGTGATGGGAACTTGATCTACATGCTATTACTCATTAAGGAAGATGTTAACAGTTTCTCTTTCCAAAACATACAGGATCTCTTTAGGATGATGGAACAGTCAGCAGTGATGCTGTCAAGCATTTTTTTTTTTTTTTTTTTTTTTTTTCACCTAGCCGGGTGTAGCTCCTGTCTAGGTTATGTCCACTGGAATGAGAAGATAAAAAGTTACCTTTGAGACTATTCAGTAGGCTCTGTAAACGTGATACATGACTTAGATACAAATTTAAATCTAAACAGACCTCAAACTGTGATGTTTGTTCTCTTAGTAATTTTCTGACACGGTGAGGAAAGGAAAGGCTATGGAAGCCTCACATTCCAGTACTTTTAATGTATTTAACTAGACATGAGAGTTCCATACATGCTGAAATTGATCACTTGCATTGATCATTTTACTTTAGTGTTCTACTGTCTGCTGTCATGATAAAGTAGGCAGAAGCCACAACATTAGCCTCATACAAGACATAACATCACTCTGAACAAAAGAAAAACAGAAAATTACTTTCAGAAAACTCTCCAGGAAGTTCACAGGAAGGTCAAAGCCAATGGCTGTAAAAACTGAGCGACAGTATCACTGTATTAATTAGCAGTTTAATATGCAGAATAATTCTAAGGAAAAGACAATGGAAGCAATCAAATAGAAAACCCAGTAACCACTATTAGTAGCTCATTGATTTGTTCCTCCAATTAATTTAAAACCTAACAAATTATCATCTGTCATGTGACTGATCCCTGACAAATTAACAATGCAGAGTGAATGTAAGTATTTATGCAGATTGGATACCAACTAAGCTGGCTCTCAGTGTATGTTGTTTTAGATTTAATTGCAGTTTCAGCAAAATTAAATTCAAAAAATAAGGTCAAAGTACACTGGTTTTGTTTACACATATAAATTTTCTGTAGGTACAGGAAGATATTGAAGCAATCTATATCAATCTAAAGTTGTGATTCATTGTTAGAGATTTAATTAAGTTTATTTTCTACAAGTTTTACAAATATTCAAATCTTCATGCAAATAACATTGGCACCACTGCATTTCTTTAATGTGTATGAAGCAGAAAATATGGTCCACAGATTCATCTCAGTTATTTCAGTGTTAACCAGGATAATTTCTACCGTCTCCTGTAGATTTCTCAAAAATGTAAATGGGAGCAGAATCTGGCCTTGCAATGTAATTACTCACACAAAATTGTCATCTGAGGAATTTATTCAATGCAAATATTCCCATAATCACATAAACTGTCATAATTATGCATCTTGTGCTATATGTAACTACAAAGTTAACAGCATGCAATAAATTAGTCCAAAAATCTAATCTGACAGATTAGATCACTGCGATAGACAGAAGGAAGTAGACAATTCAATATAACATAGTTATGAAAGTAATGGATTGTACTGTGACATTTTTGGTTTTCCTACACATGAGGTATTTTAACCACGTGCTACACAAATGGCAGAGGTCAAAGGCAATAATCAAACACCACAGACAATAAAAGGAGCCAAAGCAACTTTTATAGTACATTATACTAATATACACAAAATAGCAAATATAGAAAAAATTATGATCAGAATAATAATAGCTGCAAATTCAAGGCACACAAAACACAAACAGACCAAATAAAAATTAGGCAGCAAAGCACAAATGAATATTAAACTAAAGTTCCTCCATGTCTGTGGATGAGAACCAAGAAGAGGCAGCACCTAAGAGGAACTGTTCCTTTCTGTACTCCTGTTCTAAATGGCATACACAACACATTGGTGAATGCTTTTGTTAAAACATACCAATGTCAAGCCTAATAATACTGCACATAAACAATTTATGCTATAGAAAAAAAACACCATCAACAACAAAAATTATGCATAATATGGTACCCATTGCAGATCATGCCCTGTGCTAATTATGTGTGTAAGAGATTAGCATGATATTTCTTAAGGATGTATGGCATATCATCTTTAAAGACAGCTTGTACAATTCATTTAGTTCAGCACCAATGTAATGCCTGGAAAACATCCCAAAAAAATTAGAAAGTGTTTTCAAGAAGCACTTTGCAATAGGTGACAGCACTCAGTCAACTGAACAACAGGGCAGCCTGAATACTGCATTAGCTCGATCTTTTTCTTGCTCAAGTATCAAACAACTAGAGTTATTGTAATACTATTTGGCAACAGAGAAGCCTTAGAACTATTGAGAACTATTCCCATCTTTATTTAGGCAGGGACTAAGTAAATCAAGAAGCTGGAAACCTTTGTCTCTTATTATACCCAGACCTACAGACTGCGCTGAGATGCTGCTGTGCTTTGAGGGATCCCTCTCCCAAAAATTCAAGGTAACCCAAATTTTCTATTGAAAGCCAAAGTGACCTATTTATGTAGTTTACCATATTTAGATGTTTACACAAAATATATTTAGTTATATACAGATTATCCATTCTAGCGAAAGAGAGATTACTCATAAAAACAAGGCTCTTGCAAGTAATGTATTGAGGTAAGTCTCCAAAAGAAAGTGGGAGAGTTTTATTCCCATGGAGACAAATTAAACAGAGGTTGAGATTAATTAAGCAGGAAAGTATAGCACATGACACCTAGTCTAATAAAGACATTTGCATATTTAAAGACAGTGAAACAATATCTGTTTTAATTAAGTAGGCTGCTTGTTCAGGTTAATGCATTCAGGGGAAAAAATTAAAACTGTCTAGAATTCCTGGAAGAAATAGAGATGGGCTGCAGGAAATTGGCCTCCTGAAATGTGATTAATGGACTCAGATGATGAGGACTGAATCCTGCTAAACCACCAGGACTTGCTATATGACATGAGCTGGCATTAGGAGTATAGGGATTTTGCATTCTCAAGGTAAAAACGAACACATTCTGTGTGAGGGTCCCTGGCAACTGCAAATCAGTTCTCAGGTGTAACCTGTACACACAAGGTTTTCTCTATCTTTTTCCTATGTTGATGTCAAAATATTTGACATCTAATTTGCTCCAACAACCTAAGAGTTTCACGTTTACTCAGCTTTCTTGTATAAATCAGAATAAAATACTTATGCAGCATATCACAAAGCATCTCACCAAATGGATGAGTATTTATTGCTGCTGTTGGTTAGGGCTTCCCACTATCTGTCTGGTAGACCTATTTTTCCTAATTCGGTACCAGTGACCAGTAGAAGCAATTAAAAATACACTTCTGCATTTCCATAACTGCTGATTAATAGTGTCAGTTTGTAGTGTATTCTCTTTGTAAATGCTTTTTATCCTTTGACTTACTCATGTTTGAATTTAAGAGTTTTTAGAAGAAACCTGCTAAAGTGATTGGAGGCTCCACTCTGAAGTGTGGTTTAAAGCATGGGAGCCAAAGTTCCATTATGCTCTAACAGAAAACAATATAAAGCTAGAACAGAGTATGAAGCTTTCTACATCGAGCATTCTTCATGTGGAGAACTGCAGCATCCTTCAGAGTGAGTGTCAGTCAGAAGGAAAAGGAAGTTGTAAAATGAGATTTCCTGACAGAAAAGGTGAATGTCTTCAAAGAAGCCATTTAATGTTATTTCACTTTAAGTCTAGGATATTTATATAAGTATTTTCTGCAGAAATCTGGTGTTTTTCTGGTGTTTTTGTTGTGCCTCATAGACTTCTGCTTTATTCCTTGGTCATATTATAACTCACCAAAAAGCACTGAAGAAATCACTGTGAGACACATCTATTTATTTATTTATTTTACTAGTGGAAAAAGTTCTGGGATGTCAAAGCTTTGTAAACTGAACTTGTAAGTATCAACAGCTCTATCAACAGTTTTCTGCTGGAACCTTGAGGGAGAATCATGAAACAATGTGTACAGAAGCCTAACTTAGTATCTAGAATTGTAAAAGCTACCACAAGAGATAAATATAAGGGCTAGATAAATCAATATTAAACCCAACTTTATTAAATGCTTGATATAAGCATGGCTTCCTATTTTATATTGCCTAGAATTGCCTAGGAGGCATATCACAATTAAGAATGTTAGTGCTGCACAACAAAAATTACAGAAGCTCTTAAACAATAATACAAATGATTAATTTTATACCCATCAGTTTCCATTATAGTAATGCATTAGATGTACAGTCATCATGCTTTAGGTTTTCAGTAACTTACATTCACTACACCTTTGTTTTTTGTAAGTCAATCCATTTATTTACAGAAGGATGAAATTCTACACTGCTACCCCTTCTAATGCAACCTCCAGCCCATATTTTTCCAAAGGATTTGCCCTGAAAACAAACAGGTGGTAATGAGATCAGTTATAGCAGTCAGTATATATTTCTGTTTAGTAAATAATGAGAAATTAGTATTTCTCCTTGATATCAGACAGAAATACTCTAGGCTGTATGCACTGAAAATCTGCACCAAGAACAACTGGCATTCTCTTTTTCAAAGTGATACAGCAAATAAGAGTCCGATTCAGAGCTGAACATGTAGTTCCAAAAAGTAAAACCTCTTATTCATTCAATAAACTCCACACAATTATCATGCTGCTTTGTGCTGTGCATGGTAAGCAAACAGCATGTTAGTATACTTGGTTTACTCATACCACAGAGTCCATGAAAACAAGAAGTTGCATTTCCGTGTTGCATTTACACTCACCCTGCCACATTTTGGGAATGCTACATATTTTGATTTTTAATGTAGTGAGAAAAAGAAGTTCAGTTAATATGGAGAACTGCTGAACATCTTTCACATCTATCAAACTAATATGTAACAAACCTTCAGATCACATATTCATGTGATTTTGTGATGTTTGATTTTATGGAGGACTGTGTGTGTTTTGAATAGATTTTATTCTTCCCCATATGACATTATTTCTCATTCGTAAGACTGAGATATAATCTTCATATAATGAGACAAGTATTCTTCAGAGAAATTTATATCTAATCAAAAGTAACAATTATGTGTGTTAGGACAGTTAAGCACGTTATGACAGCAAGTATGAGAGCACAGAAGAGTACAAAAATAACTTAAACACACAAACAGTACTAGATCCTTTTGTAGTTTATGACATGTCTCTTGTTAAAGTGAAAGATGTGACATACTTTGATTTTGGATAATACAGTTATAGAGAAGTGGCAGATTCTGAAACAGTTCTTCACTGAATAGCATCCTATGTGTCAATATATTACTTAGAAGTTGTATTACATGAAATTACATACATATGCAACTGGTTTATATGTACAGGAATGGGATTTGCATAAATTTTACTAAGAGAAATTATTTACTAAGAGAAAACTCTTCATTTGTTAAATTAATATAGTTAAAATGAGCTATTACTCTATACATGTAGGACATTGTTTAATGGTCTCAGCAGTCACTATTTCTAAATCCAAGTCTGAACTGTGCTTGCCAATCTAATTTATTACTGTGTTTTGGCTTTTTTTTCCTCTGCCAAGAATATCTGCCTGAGATGTGGAGAAAGAGAACTAGAGCGCAAACAGGAACTGCCCCACCACCTGCAGTGTGAATGATCCATTGGATGTGCATATAGAATTATAGAATCATAAAGGTTGGTAGAAACCTTCAAGATCATCTGTTCTAACTCTCACCCTATTATTTTTGCTCACATCTGTGAAGCTGCCAGCCAGGTGCCAGATGTTCTCAGGTTTTTCTGTAGGTCTGTCCAAGGAATTCGTTTAACAAGGTAAACTCTGTTCACTGCTTGAAGGCACTCATAATAATTAAAAACAAACAAAAAGTCTGATTAAAATAAATAAATTGAGCCTTTAAGCTACCACAACTTCAAGTGCACATTGCTTTAAGAAGGGGATGAAATAGTAGTGCAAAACTCAAAACTTATGACAGAAATATGGCTCCTACTGCAAAAGGGGACCTAAAAACCTGTGTGCCCACTCTGCTTAGGGAATTTCAAGCAGCTGTGCTCTCTTTCTCTGTAAGCCTATTACTGAGTAGGTGAAATTGAAAAATGTGTTCTACGGGTATCTTTTCAAGTTATTGTCATACTGTGATATACAGACTAACAGGTAGTGGGAAACTTGAAGTCTAAGGATATACAGAATAGAATGGCACAACTCATACATGTTTAGACAGAAAAAGGTACCAATTTCAGCATTTTAAAAGGATTGAGGCATGCAGACACCTTAAATTGCACAAGCATTTAGCCTAACTCTTTTCATTCTCTAAAGATATTCAACCCCATAATTATCAATGGCAATCAAAAATATGAAGCAAAATTAACCCAATTGACTACTAGAAATGTAGACATGTACCTCTGGAATTATCAAATAAATAGTTAACTGATAAAATCTTTCTTTAAAAATCACATATATCTTTCTCAAGTAGTAAGAAAAATACCTTTCACTGCTGTTTTATTGGACAGTGCTTTTCAGTGCATAGCTTTCAGTGATGCTTTCCTGTTGCTGAAGAGTTGTACTGCTGATGCTACTTCACTGTTTTTAGGTTTATTTTCAGTGCAAATGTCTGACTAACAGAGCCTTTTAGGAGCTGAGATACAGACTGGCCTATGATACTACCAGCAATTCTCATAGCTTCTGAATTGCTTAAGTAGGTAATAAACATCTTCAGTAGCTGTAACAGCTGAAACATATCTTAAAAAAAAAAGTTTGGCAAGGTACTCTTATTCTCTCTCACCCTCAAATTGTTATTGAAAGGCTAAGTCATTTGAAAAGCAACTGCAAGGTTCCAAAGATTAAAAATATACCCTGTTGTTAAGTGACTTTGAATGTTTCCAATATCATTTACACTTATTTTTGAGGAAGAAGAACAACAAAAGCCCTGAAATTCATTGTTAACATTATTTTATTTGTTAGCCTGAAAATCGGGGAAAAAGAAATGTAAAACTTTGTCATCTGAAATATACACCAAGGGCAAGAAAACTTCCTGTAACACTCTAAATGGCTTCGTAGGCAATTGACCCAGGAGCAAGTGAAATGTTTTAAGATGAATGCTTAAATATAGCAGAAACAGCAACTTTTTATCACAAAATGATAACATATGCTCTCATCAATTTAGGTTGCCTACAGTTACCTTCAGAGTACCTCATCTATTAGTAATTTTCAGAAATGTAACCATATTTGTAGTTTGATTTTCAAAATGATATATATTAAAGTGAAATTGAAAAAGAGACTTCATTCTTAAAATTAAGTGCTACTTGGTGATTTAGACCTTGGAGAAACATTAGCTGACTTACTAGAAGATATTTTGATGCTTAAAAAATGTTAGGAAAGAGATGTTCAAAGATGCAAATCAAGATTTAAAACGGCATTTTAAGATGTAGAATAAATAGGTGTCTGGTAATGGTAATGGTTGTCCCTTTTTATTAGAAGGACAAGGTTAAAAATTATGATGTTTTAATAGTTAGATGTTAAAAGACATATCCTGCACTATTACACACAAATGGCTTATGTTACCATTGACTTTCATGGGGAGAGGTTAGGTCATTAGGCCCAGCTCCAAGAAAGTACTTAAGCATATGTTTAACTTTAAGTACATGCTAATTATGCATATACTTAAAATTGGGTATAGGTTAAAATTTCATTATGAATACTGATAGAATTAAAAAGCTTTGCAATTGACATCATTCTATAACATTACATTCTGCTGGGAATTTCCAATTTAATTTGTAGTTTTGAAATATTAAGAGTAATCTTACCAATAAATGAGAACCAACATACAACACATCAATTAATGTGAAAAATAAATCCTTTAGATCTATACTGATTGTTTTTGTAAATTAAAAAGGCAATGCAAGGAATCAGCCTTCAAAAATGTGCTGAGCCAAATCATCAGCAGGATAAAAGAGTTCCCCAGTGGCAGTTAACACAATAACATATGCCTTGGTCTGATCAGTCTTTACTCTTAGTGAAAAACTAATGAATTTTAAACCTGCAGAAGTAATATAAAACAACAGAGAAAGCAGTAGTATACAGTAGACATCCTGCTTCATTTTGGTCAATCTATTTATTTAAGCGTAGTAACAGATTTTACACAAAATTTCTCAATAACTTATTTCTATCATATTATTATTTATTTATTTGTTTGACAGTGTGGATAAAATTTAAATATAGTATTTTTTATCTGTTACTGTAAAAACTAAGCTTCTCTGAAAGGTCTTATTACCTAGATCTTATCTGGAGACAAGCAACACCTTACAATGAGAAATAAGGACAAATACAACATTTTTGAATTATGCTTTCCAATTTTATTTTTTTAATGATATAGTTCAGATCGTCTCATACAAATTGGACTATAAGTTGTCTGTTGTTCTAACAGTACAGACTTTTAATGCTTATTACTTATAAAGCATATTGTTATAATGCTTAGTAGAAAATACTTACTTGTATGATTAAAAATAAATAAATCCCCTGTAATAGAAAATAGTTGTTTAATTAGTGTTTTTATCCAAAGATTAATTTGAAATACTTTCTTTTTCTTTAACTTTTAATGTAATCTGCTTCAAATTGTTCTGGTTTGAGGGTACACTACAGAATAAAAAGAATCATCAACCAGGTATCCTACTCAGGATTTTTACTTTCTAATTCACCAAACACTTACGGTATGTGGGTAAATTATGCCATAAATTTTGCTAAAATAGGAATTTACATAAACTATTTTAGAGAACATTAGGACTCTCTATACAGAGAACATTGTCATTTAATTGAAATTTACAAATGGCTTATGAGACAGAATTGTAGAACCTAGTAAAATAAAATAAAACAAACAAAAATGGACAATAAAAAAATATTATTATATATCCTCAGTGTGGAGTTCATATTTATTTTGCATCTTCCCATCAGTCTCATTTGTATGTACTACTAACAAAGCCAGATTTGTATTCTCCCCTTCAATCAACATTTACCCCATTTACTCTTTTAGCCTGTATGATCTTTCCTACCAATATATTCAAAACCAAGACTTAATACTGTAATATAGTCCAAATTGCCTGATTTCTTTTTGAATCATTGTAACTAAACCAATACATTTTTATCCAAATGTATATCTGATATGTATTCTGATGTAATAGTTTAAAAGACAATATAATATTATAAAACATCATTAGATCAGGTGTTTATTTTTAAGATTAGTCCGTGATAATCTCTTCTAAATTGTTCATAATTATACACATTTTAAACATTTTAAAAAATTAGTGATTTACACATTTATTTCATCTTCCATGTACATAAATCCAATGAAATATTAATTTTTCTATTAAATATGTTTTTGGAAGACAGGGACTGACAGAAGGATGTTGACATACACTGAAACTCCTGTTCACAATCATATTGTCTTCTTTTTCATGCTCATGAAAATAGCTGGAATAGTTTTGGTTTTGAGAACTTATATTAGAACAGTCATGTCTGAATTTTGTAATCAAAATCTAAAATGTGGATAATATCTCACATCTGATAAGAACTTATTACAGGCTATCTATTTCGGGGTAGCAGAAAACTGCAAAACATTGGAAACACTTATTTTCATAAAGCAAATTATTTCTATAGTGAGAACAGAAGAAATGTAAAAAATTTTATAAATTGTTAAGTATTTATTAGAAAAAAATGAGCAGCTTACTCTCAAATCTGACTGGCCAATTACACTGATTTGTTTGTAATAGAAGGGTAATTTTGTTTTGGTAAAAAAGAAGCCATTAAGTTTAGTGGTGTCATTTATTCACAGTCCGATTTTCTAAGTTGTTTGAACTCAACAGTTAATTTGTTATTTTCCTCTGTATTTGGTTTTGCTCCAGCCTACAGTTTATATAATATACATATACATTTTATATATACATATATACCCTGATGAAATTCTCCTTACAGCAGTTAAACAGTTTAAAAGAGTTAGATAGAAGGAGAAACAATTTTTTAAAAGATAAAATCTGAGGTCTGAATATTGAGCTCCTTGCTTGATTTCTGCTTCTGGAATAGGCATAGAATAAATTTGTAAGATATCCAGATGATACTAATGGGGAAAAAAAAAAAAAAAAAGTCATTTTTTTTTTTTTCCAAAATTGATCATTTCAAATCCTTTTATTTTTTAATTTTTATAAAACTGTCAAAGTGTTTTTTTTTTTTTTTTTTTTTTTTTTTTTTTTTTTTTTCCTAGAGGAATTGGGTGCCTACTTTGCTTTGAGAATCCGGCAAAAGAAAAGAGGATGTACTTGTTAAAGCCTGTTTAGCTAATTAGACACGCTTTTGCTGGAAGCAAATATGCTATCTACCTCTGAATGATGTTAAAATATGTTTAAAATATTTTTCTCTAGTGAACTGTGCACTTACACAAAAGAATTTCAGACCTGAAAAGTCATTGAAGTCACTGATATTAAAATTTTTCATACTTTACAGAAAAAAAATACACACACGCAGATAGCTATATATAAACTGCTTGCTGGAATGCATGTAATCTGGTTTGGGCTTTACAAAGATAACCTTCATTTATATCAGTGTAAAAGAAACTATTTTCTTACTTTCCTTTTTTTTTTTTTTTTTTTTTTTTTTCTGAAAGTTTATATGAATTACACAAGGAGATCTGGAAGCTGATCTTTGAGCAAACCTAATCCCAATGTCTCAGTTCTAACCATGGATCAAAAAAAAAAAAAAAAAAAAAAGTTCCTCTGGAATCCACTGACAACAGAACAAGTGCAAATTGTGGACAGGTTCAGGGTGTGACCCATACTCACATTACTTCATCTGACTGTGAATTAAAGTTAATTTTTCACACACATGCTACAGAGAGCCAGAAGAGTTGGCTTTGATCGGATTGTCTCTGCCTCCTCACATATGTCATGCAGCCCCAATACCACATTCTTCACCATTTGGTGTTCATGGAGCAGCATTACAAACTGGATCATGAACATGATCTAGCTTAAAATATAAATATAAACATAAGCAAAATTACTGATTTTTATATGGATCTTATTAAGGATCCAGGGGACAGTTTAGACAGGGTAGGGGACAGTTTGACAGGGTAGGCTGTATAGCTGACTGGAATGGCCCAAGACAGGTTTGCCACTGAATCCATGAAGATAGGGATTAATTTGCCGTTCTATAATTTATGGCACTGCAGTGAACCACAACCTCTCTTCTCCCAGAACTGATGATGGACAGGAATACTCTTATTTAGTTGCTCAAGAGAAACACTGACCCTTTAAATTCATTATTTGCTTTCTTGTCAATGTCTTTCCTTTCTGTACTCTTGCTTTTCAGTACATTCGCCCACCTTCCTCTCAGGAAAATCAGTGCAGAGACTTTTCTCCTAGTATATGTATTTTTTCTTGTTTGCTTACTGCCCTCAAAACACAGATCAGTCTGCTTCTTAAAAAAAGCCCATCTTTACAATAAGAATGAAAAGTAATTACTCTGTAAAAGCCTTCCAGTGCTCAGCAAGGGACTTGAGATAGCAGTCTGTCTCACTTCTGCATCAGTGCTTTGTTTGACCAAACAGGGAAAGTTCTCTCCCACATTGTTACTCTGTTACAGTGGATTTCCTCCACTCTCTGATGGCAATAATGAAATTCAGAAAAGGCACGTGCTGAGAAACCTGGGTAATTCCCAGGTCTCCAGCTTTCAGCAGGTGTTAGAAGTGATGTATTCCTTTCCACCTGAGCTGTCAATGAACAGTAATCACATTAACTTCACTGTCAGACAATAGCACTGGCTCTACATCCATCCTACAGTTCAGGAAAATGTTCTAAATGTCAACGTAAGCCACAGCATTAACAATACTCCATTGCTGGCATCACAGAGTAGCCCTTGAGGATTTTCTCACTATGTGCCTGACTCTACATATGAAAATAATTATACTAATAAAAACTCTCTAACAATCAATAAATGTGATAATTTTAAGGCATGCCTTGGCTACACCATCAGATATAATATGTCCTGCTGGAAAAGAAACTAAAAAAGAACTTTGTCTCTAACATACACTGAACTGTGGAAATTTTCTGTAAATTAAAAGAGCCCTTTGTTACATAAAACAGTTGAAATTTGAAATGTGTGGCATCTTTTGGAATGTCAGGTGGAGAAAGGAGGATGATCTTGTGGTGCTTTCCTTCCCTGCAGAGTTATCTGGTTAACTGAAAAATATTATTTAATGTTTTTCTCTTTTATTTGCTTATGTTAAAAATTTACTTTCTATTTAAGCATTCAGCTTTGTGACACTATGTTAATTAGGCATCACACAGAGTGTATTTCTCTGTGCAGCAAACTGCAGTCATGATTACTTGAATGGATAGTGCCCTGAGGAAATCACATACGTATTGAGGCTAGATATTTCTGGATGTACTTACATCAGGAGATCACACATTAAAATGCTGCTAACCACAGATCTGACCTTATCCATGGGTCCAATTTTTTCTTATTCAAGAGTGTAAAAAATGGGCACGGTAACAGATCTGTAAATAAAATAATATTAATTAACATTGCTTTCTGAAAATATTAATAAAAAATGCTGTGGGTTGAAAATGAAATTGTGATTCTTCACTTTTTTTTTTTTTTTTTTTTTTTTTTTTTTTTTTCTAGCAGCTTCCAAGGTACTTATACATTTCTTTCTATCTACTTTCTATGTTCAAAAGAAAGTGCTAGCTTTGGTAAATAGTATTGAAAATGTCAGCATGAAACAAAACCAGTGACCCTCAGTCTCCTTTGGCTTCTCATTCACTATCAGGACATTATATTTATTTTGCATTAAGGAAGCAAAAATCAGCATAGTAAAACCCATGATAACTATACCTAACTGGAATTGTTGAATCCTAATGACAAGTTTTCAGAAATATTTCCAATTTGCAATTATATGCAACAAATACTTTTCAACAAATAATTTTCATTTGGTGTGAGTAAGCAATAAAGAGAACTAGAGTTTTTAAGTGTCCTGTTGGCTGGTAGAAAGATTCTATAATCCATAGAAAACTATTCATCTTTTACGGCAGGTGATAGTAAAGCAAAAGCCAAGCTAGTAGGAAATTATTATATTTTCTTCTAGGAATGATAAATATTTACATTTCCTTTTAAAATAACATTCCAGAACCTATTAATAACTACAAACTATAAAGCCTACAAACTACAAAGCACAACTTAATTATGAATACAAGCAACGGCAACACTGGCTTCAGTCTCAATTCTACAAGAGCCACAATCCAGTTAAAAAACTGAAAATTCACGCAGGTGACATCTGTTACTCTATTCTATCATAAGAGTGAGATAAAATTCAATTTCTATAGCTTTTATGCATTATTAAAGCATATGCCTTTGCCATATCCAATAACCAAGAAAATGATAGTGTATCTTACAACTACGTGAGTGGTAGATACAACTATAATAACTTATATGATGACACATTCACCTGAATGCATATAATATGTGAACTGTGAACATGCAATTCCTTCACATATTTTTTAGAGAGTAGTTAAAGTACACATGCAGGCAGAAAGCCGTTAGGTAACCATTTAAGTAAATATGCTGACTGGACATAGAAAAAGACATTTTGGAGTGAAGTAGCAACATCAAATATTTTGGTCACCCTAGAACAAAACCTTTCACTTAATCTGGGTTTTATTTAGCCTTATAACTTTTCCTTTAATGTATACCGATTTTAAGACTAAAGAACTCTCTTTAAGTGAGAATTTGTGTGTGTGTACATGTGAAATATTCAAGTGAGATTTTAGCTCATCCAAAATACTTTATTTATTCCAAAACTGTACACCACATTTATACCAAAATGTGAATAGTTCTTCTGGCCTTCATTAAACTTATAGTCATTTATACTTAATATGCATATACATATTCAAATAAATAATAATAATAATAACAAAAGATTTTAAATTATTTGCACCTTATAAAAAGTTTTAACATTTTAATGTGGAAATTTACCATTAATACACATCTACAGTTTCCTTGAACAAAGCTCTTCAAATCCTGAGATGTGCTTCTCTAACACAAAACTATGCAATATTTTGAAAATAAATTTCACTGTGAATAAAATTAGAGTATAAATATTCATTTTTTTCTTATTGAAAGCATAATTCAGATGCTGTTGTGTTTTCTGTACTATTTTCAACCAAGACATACAGCTTCAGGAAGATGTCTAAGTTTAACTCATTAGAAGGTTCTAAAACTGGGAAACTGGAAAGCTGTAAATTCTGATTAATTAAATTAAATTTCTGATTAAAACTGTAAATTCTGATTAATAACATTTTTTTAATTTGTTTGTTCTTAGAAATCCTATGTAATACACTTGTAGTTCCTATGCTAAGAGCTTTGCAATCAGTCATGTATCACAATACTTACTTCAGTATCACATTCCGTACCTAATCTGTTTTAGTGCATTTTTAACCTGCATTATGCTTGCCAGTCTCTGTGTTAACCTAAGTTTTAAACAGAAGTTATTTTACTGTTTCTAAATGTCTTAAGATATAAAACCTATCACTTTGGAACACCTTCCTTAAAATCCAAATGCTATGATTAAGTTAAAAGGTAAAGAGTATGCCAATAGCCATTCTGTGGCTTTTAACTTCTCATATGAGAAGTATGACATTTTAACGCATACAGGATATATGGAACAATTACCAGGAAGCAAATTCACCTAGAGAAAATCTTTCAAATCAAGAATTAACTGTAATAAGAGTTGCCAAGATTGTAATAATGTTTGTATTACTAAAAAAAAAAAAAAAAAAAAAAAAAAGGAATTGAAATACATGTATTAGGCGTCAGTGAAACGTCTTCTCCCTGTAAACCTAGTATGTCCTGGTGTCACAAACCAATTGTCCAAACCATTTCAGGCATTAGCTATGACACTATTAATTCATAAATACTTCAAAGATGACACCTGTCAGGACAAACAGCTTTTTCATCTTTGTGGTTCTGCATATTTTACGTCTCCTCTACTAAATGTGCAATCCACAGACCCATTTAAGAAAAATGTAGTTGCAAAATTTGAAGAATTTACTTGTTCAGCAAAATAATCCAATTAATTTACTTACCAATCCCCACTTAGTTCATGTATTAATGATGTTGAGTAAAAAATTCAGGGATTTAGTAGCCAGAGGCGGCAGCCATACACATGAGGGTTGAGACCACAAATAGTCTGTGTTACCCACATCGGGGCAGGGATCACCCCAAGATGTGTGACTTTTTGAATAAAATAAAGCAACTAAGCATAACAGCAACTTGCAACAAGTACATCACAGATCAACAAGGTAGATACAGTGCCATTCTGGTGTGTGGCTGTATCTTCCGTGTGTACTTCTACAGGAAAATAAAGAGGACACAGCTGCCAATAATGCCAGATCTTTATACTTATTTTCTTTTAATTAATTCATACAGAAGTATATTAGGAACAGAATTTCTCTCTTAGGTTATTTGCTTTTTTACCAAAATTCTTTTTTAAAAGGAATTGTGATTCCTGTCTGAGCTTTATAGATCTCATTAATTATTATAATGCAGAAAAGGTCTATAAAGTCACATTTTAGAGATTAAAAGAGTGTTTTTGGATTTCTCCTTTATTCTTTTTAATAACTATAAATGTGTCAATTATTTTAATTAGAAAAGTAGTAATTGTACATAAACTCTCTTAAATGTTCTGCTCCTATATCCTCCTGAGACTATTTTATAAGAATTATAGAGAAAATGAGAGAGAATTGGTACGAAAGTAATATGTAGGTCAAACTAGAAAAAAAAAAAAAAAAATCAAAACTCTTAAGGTATTAGTGCAGAGACCTCCATCTCAGTTTACAGTATGTGTGAATTAATGGATCTAATTCAAAATCCATGATTTCTGCTTTAATAATGATTCCAAATCAAAATACAGATACAAGACCTAAACCCCAAGAATTTGACTAATTCAAGTCCCTTCTGAACTCTGACCTTAAGATGAAGGTGTCTACTGCAGCCAGCTGTGAGGCTCATTTTTATCACTTTTTTATCACATTTTTATCACTTCTCAGCTTGATGTTTCTGCCTTGGTTGTTAAGGCTGTCTACTATCAAAGTAGAAATACTCAGAAAAGCCGTATTGCCAAGATTCAAGCCTGTGAAGCCGAGACTGGGAGGGTGCTAATACCATTGACTATTGAGTGCATACATTTTAAAGCACTCTGTTTAACACAGACCACAAAGACAGGAATGATACTCACTGAGCTTTACTTTAATCTGCCTTGTGACAGTAAGACACATATCTGTTTAAGAACAAGGACCAAAACCAAACACTTCAAAGCACCTCTTCTTTTTTTTTTTTTTTTTTTTCCTTCTCTCTGAAAATTAATCCAACATAAAATATGGCTTAAAAATACAAACCTATTTTGTAACCTATTGAGATTAAAGGAGATCTTTGTTCTTTTCTCAGAATGTCTCAGACACCTAAGTATAATTATTAGAGGCATATTCATATACAATCATACATGTAAAATGTACAATCATACACATGAAAAAAACGCACAAGCTCTCAAAATAAGAGAGTAAGCTGTGAATTAAGAAAATATAATGACAACACCTGTGGTTTACTTCAATTGTCTAGCTGATGATAATACAGCTTCGATAACGAAAACATTTCTGTGTTATGATTTCCCAGAAAATAAAGCAATCTCAGAGAGACATACAGATCTGCAGAATAACAGCTCTAGATTCTCTTGTGTTTTAATACACCATAAATATACAAAACAAGTATATATAATTCTAAAGAAATGAAATTTCTTCGAAATTTAACAAACTAAACATTCCATTATGAAATCAAAGACTCTAAAGTCCATGATAAATTCAAATTTTGATCTGTGTTCTAAAGATAATAAATACACTGAGATTACAACTACTCTTATTTCTGCTTCATTCATTCATGTTTGTGGGGCATAATGTGATTTATAGGTCATCAATGGTATTAACAAACCGTAGATATCACACACACACACAAAAAGTCTGTACAAATGATGATTTATGTTGCCTATAAACCATATTGTTACATCAATTGATGCCCTGAAACCCTGCTAGAATAACCTAAGTTAAAGCTGCCAGATAAAAGTTACTTCTACATACTTCTTACTCAGCACTCGGATGATATTTTCAGCTTTGTCAAGAAAAAGGGACTTTTTTTTTTTTTTTTTTTTTTTTTTCCTCATGTGTAACATGTAGTCCTAAAGCTTGCAATGGAGGCCCAGGAGCTGTTCTTCCTCATCCAGAGAACTGTGAAGGACTGGTGTGAACTAGATTAATTTTACGTATATTTACTTTACTTTGCTTAGGAGGCACCTCTGTTAAGTGACTGAGTTGGTAAGTACAGAAAAAACAACAGCTCTAGGTGTCTGAACATGTACAAAAGTCAGGAACAAGGAATAACTTCTCCTGGTGCACCTGGAATGAGTGTTTCCTAGGTAGTCTATTCCAGCCATAGCCTGGAAAAAAAAGAGGAAGTCAGGAAGGTTTTCTATTTGACAATAAAGAACCTGTTTACAGTCACAAATATTGTTTGAGTTCTAATCAGATACCTTTAACACAGAAAGCATCAGCACAGCTCCAGTGGCAAGCTGAAGAGGTGAGAAGAGTAAGGAATGGAAAGGAAGAGAAGCAACTCAAACTACAAAATGACGCAAGAACACCCATACAAACCCATCCTTCAGCATTTGTGGGAATGCACTTGCCCTCTTTCCCCATGAGTGTAACACACATTCTTGTGTACCCTTTCAAAGCTGTATGTTGAATAAGATACAATAGGGTAAGAAGGAAGATACTAATATTATTCTGTTATGTAGTTGCCAACCTCTCTAACAAGTTATAACCAAGGATAAAGATTATTAAGCTTACAAGATGCATGTAACTGTTCAAGCAAAGCAAAACTGTTAGCAAGCACAGAATCTATTTACAGCTGAAAAAACACTGTCCTGTCAAACACATGAACACAGCTACTCATATAAAGAAATAGTTTAGCATGAACATGGTCACACGCACCTGTGCATACAGCAAAGTTTGAACTATGCTCTTTTGAAAAAGCCATGTTCCTGTATCTCACTAAGGAGTTGGAAAACTGAGGAAAACCAGAATAAGGACACGAGAAAACAGCTATGCAAATTTGATTTAAGTCCTTTAGAGAAACTTGGTTTAGACAGGAATCTCAACTAAGGCCAAACCCATCATGCAGGCCCAAGACAATTAGATCTGATCAATGCCCTTTACCCTAGGCTGGCTCAATTGTGGTTTATTTTAAAATATGGACTATTCTGTAATCATGTCTGCCCCAGAATCAGAGTCCCCTGTCTGAGTTAAGAGAATTGCTCTATTAAATCGGTAACACTATACATACACCTTCAGATCCTTGATCATGGAGAATGGTTAGCTGATTTAAATATCCCTAAAAGTGCATGTAGAATAAGTTGAATTAAGCTATGCATGTCACTAATTAAAATCATTGCAACTTGAGTGGGCCTTAGGGGCAAAATCTGTTCTTTTTAAAAGAAACACACATAAATACTCTGGGAACACTTAAGTATAATTATTATAGCTTTCAGGATTTTGGCCTAAAAGTACCAGAGAGTGGCTGCACTACTTATAGCAATGTTCATTAGAATTGTTTATTTTTATTTTCATGCAGTTATTACATAAATGCCTGGAAGTGACAGTACTAGTGAAAATCTGTTAACATATCCCAGATAACCATTAAGATTACTCTTGATCATCTGATTTCTTTCAAGTGCTCTTTAAAGGAAATTTAAAATTTTCCTTCCACTGAACTGACAACACGGGGTATTGCATTTTTCCCAGCTCTTATGCAGTTATGAACCAGCCCAAAGTCATGTGTATGTGTATGCGAAGGCCCAAGCCACTTCACAAGACTGTAAAAAACAAAACAGAAATCAACTTGTAGCTCTTTCAATTTTTCTATCATGATGCTGTGGTGGTTTTACCGTGCTAGGCAGTTGAACACCACAACCGCTCTCTCACTCCCCCTCCTCAGATGAGGAGGGGAAGAAGTAAAGGAAAGAACAACTCACGGGTTGAGATAAGGATGATTTAATTAAAAAGGGGAAATATATATATATATATATAATTAAGGAAATATTATTATTAATTAAACAATTCAACTAAAGGGAAAAAAGGGAAAGGGGAAAAGGGAGGGGGAAAGGGAATAACTAAACAAAACAAGTAAAGGCTATGTGGAAGTGCAGAGGAAAGAAATTACTCTCTACTTCCCACAAATGAGCGATGCTTGACCACGTCCTTGAAGCAGGGCCTCAACGCACGTAGCCAGTGTTCGGGAGGAGGACAGACGTTTTCGCAATGAGAGCCCACCCCTCCCCTCTTCTTCCTTTTTCCACCTTTTATTGCTGAGTGTGACATCATATGGTATGGAATATCCCTTTGGTTGGTTTAGGTCAGCTGCCCTGCTGATGTTTCTTTCTCACTTTTTGCCCACCCCCTAGGAGGGTCAGAGAGAGTCCTGATGCTGTGCCAGCACTTCTCAGCAGCAGACACAACACTGGTGTGATACCACTGCTGTTCTAGCTACAAGTGCAGAGCGCAGCACTGTATGGGCTGCTGCAGGGAAAGTTAACATCCCAGCCAGACCCAGTACAGATGCTCCTGGGACTCTTTGCTCTCTCTTGTCAGAAGACTGGCAGGAACCTGAACCCAAATTTAGCGTGTAAAAAGCACGTGGGAAATTTCCACAACTTATGCGATCATGTCTTTGAACTAGCTAAGAATATAATCAACACATATCCTGCTATTGGATACAGTGTGCAAAAAAGACTGAACATGACAGTAATGAAGAGTTACTGAGCCAAGAAACCTGAACAGCTGCATGGTTTTCTTGTAGTAGTAAACAATAGTTTGTCATGCTCTTCTAAGGCAAATTTGGTAACATTCCAACAACACTGCTGTAACTAATAGATATAAAAAACAAGCAGTTAACACACATTTTATGAGTACACATATAAATGCATATTTTAATGGAATATTAATTCATAGAGAGATCTATTCAATGGTTCTAGGACAAGGTTGTATGTGTGACTATGGTGCTTCAATAAGACTTCATGTTATAGGGAAGTCAGATCTTGAAGCCTGTGGAAGAAAATCGGGGCAGTGGCAGAAATCTCAGAAAGTTGTAGTACAAAATGAGGACATCAGATGTCTTGAAGATACCAGCACAGGTTAATAACAGAAGTCCAAAATGAATAAGCAGAAATCACAGATAATCTATTACTCATCACCAAAGAAATGCAGCACTGAGAATGGGGCAGAGCCAGCTTTAAGGAGCAAATGAAACACACAAAGTTACGATGTATGTTCTGCAACTGCTGGTGATTGTCAGCAAGGGCAGAACCATCTTTCCACTATATGCAATTTCCAATTAACTATTAACAGGCCATATTTCAGGATAGGATATGCAGGACTGATCAATTTGATAGCCTGTAATGCCGCAAATTAGGTATTTATTATCACAAAAAAGAAAGTATGACTTCTGTTAGCATGATTATCCACCCTTGAAGCTGGGAATTTGCTTGTAACAATTAGGAGAAAGGAATCATTATTCTGCTGACTTTTTGAAAGTAGTTTATAGAATTATGATAAAATCTTATTAGAATAATGTATCAGCAGAGGGACTGCAGCAGATCCAGAAATCAGGGTAAATGCATTCTTAAACTCTTCTGGTTTTGCTCTACAAGGAGGTTTAACTATGATTAAGTGCAATTTTCTAGCTGTCCTTTGATTAGCCTGGAGAATTGTAAATCATGTGTAAGAACTTTTAAAGATGAACATATACTTTAAGATAATACATAGATGAAGCCTTTTTTTATCTTTAAATAGTAGGAAACTCTAGGGAAATATTTCCAATTTGTTAAAGATTATTTAAAAACGTGCTTTTATTTTAAATTAGAGTACTGTTTTAAACATAGAAGAAGGGGTTAAAAACCAGTCTAGCTCTACTGGAGCAATATCCATCTACAAGCTTTCCATACAACTCATATTGTTTCATACATTATGCAATTTCAAGGAAGACACTAATCTTTCAGAACCTTTTCCAGCTCTTAGCAAAAGCAGTCTGAGTCTCTGCATTCACTTCAGTGAGAATTTGTAGATATACTAAGAATAGAAATGTTCAGAAATGCTTTAGCTGGATATTGCTTTCCTATATTTCTGATGCAATGATTTTCTTTCAAAGTGTGCTAGCCTTATCTTGTTCTTTTCCAAATATCATCACACTGAGATGCTGTACTTTCAGCCTTAATGGGGGGAAGAAGGAATGCCACCTTACAGGAGAGGGAAAAGAAGTGAAGTCAAGCTGTAGAGCAATATATGAAGAGTCCCAACTCAGCAGTGACTTCCAGAAACTGACTTCTGCTTGCCTCCAAACAGCTGAAGAGTCATGAAGTTACCTCTTTTTTTTTTTTTTTTTTTTCCTTCTTTTCATCTGTGGCTTTACTGAATCATGAGGGGGCTGCTGAAACACTAAGATTGGTGGAATCTGTCCCCTGGAGGTTTTCAGTATTCAGCTAGTCAAGACCTCATCCTATAGTAGGAGGCTGGATCAGACGATCTTCAGTGGTTCCTTCTCAGGGAAACTAATGATGGGGCAGAAAAGGAAAAAGTGTGTTACGGTTTTCATTCCTATGCATTCACACAGGAAGGCATTAATTAAGTTTTGGTAAAAGACATTATGTGAAAACTATAAATATATTAAAACCGGGTATTGACTATCTAGAAAATCTGAAGAGGCCCGAGTTTGCCTTGTGGTACTGCCATGCAATCACTGTGAAAGTAAATCCAGACATCAGTATTTTTACATCCAAACAGGACTCTTTCACCCAGATTTATTCTCTCACATACGACATCACCATATGAGGTCAATATTACATGATTTATGTTAATGTCATTTAGATGTTACTTATATCCTAACTTAAAATCCCTTTTGACAGTAGATTATTAATGGCAACAGGCACTATTACTTGGGTTACCAATGACTTACAATAATAATAAAGATTGACCTTTAGATTCATGTACTCAGATGCTATGGAAAAAAATAATTAAATTGGACTCTAGCTGGACCAAGAATACAAAGGTATGTGTGTTAAATTTATACATGTGTAAAATAGAAATAGTGTTTCCACCTTGTTTCTTTTTTTGTTGTGGGGGTGTGCATGCAGTCCCCAGTTTCTCTATGTAGAGCAATGAAGTCCTCCTGCATTACAGGGCTCTGTCTCGGCTTCACCTTAACATCAGATGGTATCTGCCGTGGTGAAAGCAGGTGCCCAATCCCCACTGTATTTTGTTCTGACAGATTATCGGGACAGCATCTGCCAGCTTTCTGCTGATCTTTCCTAATTAATTTTATTTTCCCTACAAACCTTTATAAAATATTCTTTATTTTACTTTAGTGGTATAAAATAGATGCCTGATGTGAATTTTTCTGTAATGAACATTTGCTCACTTTGGACATCTGCCTGTTTACATATGATCTTTTAAATCCACAGAGTATCATTATTGCAGGCTCCCTTGTTTTACAGGCGTCTCATATTTAATCTGTATGTTCTTTAAATGCAAAGCATGTTATATTTAGTGTTCAAACTGCAGCATTAGTAAACTGAGCCCTCATTTATGTGTGCACGTGGGTGAATTGGGTGAAATCACAAAGTATTCAAACAGATGCTTTAGCTTTAATGATATTTCTAATCATCTCACTTATGCCCCAAGGATATTTTCTTATGCTTTATTCTCCTGTCATGATTTCTACTCATTACAGCAAAGTGTTATTTTAAACATACTTTTTATATTTGAACTTGCTTCAGCATCAGCTCTTAACTAACTTCATCTTTTTAGAAAACACACACTTTCCTTGTACTGTCTAAATATAGGTACTGTCTTCAAAGGCATAGGCAGTGAATATGAAAATAACCACTGCATTCAGTGGTGACTTGTGATCTTTAGTGGTGACATTAGCAGTGATTGTGATACGATTTACTAACACTTAAGGTCAGGAAATTTCTTAACTCCAGATCTCCTCCCATAATTTTTTATGGAACCTGGTAATATTTTGATATGGAAGCAAACACACACAGCTATATATGGACTGGCTTCATTACTCCCCATGAGGCATGAGGGAAAAATAAAGGAAGGAGAAATCTGAGAGTAAGAAAAGAAACCAAGTAAGGTAAATCATTTGCCTTGGTCAGCATATTAATTTACACAAAGGGTAAATATAGCTATAACTATACAGGGGAAACAGCATAATTTAGCTTCTTTAATAGGAATATGTATTAAAAAAAAGGGAGTTGCACAGGCAAATATCACAGCAATATCTGCTTCAGTAATTTCACTTATAATTTGCACTGTAAAATATGGGCCTAATCATTGGCAAAACTCAGATAAAAGTTAGGCTGTAATTAAAAACAGTGAAAGTTTTCATTGAGTAAACACAAGTGGTTCAATTATTTTGCATGCATGTTACTTCAGAATAAGCGAAACCCAAGGGCTCTGATTAAAAAGTTTAAAATACAGTTAAAAAAAAAAAAACAAAACAAACAAAAAAAAAGGGTCCAGCAGAAATACAGCACAAGTGATTCAAAAAATAAATTAGAGAGCACAAATCAAGTTTCATTATCTAACATAATTACTAACAGATATTGATTACCCAGATCTAGTCACAAAAACAAACAAACAAAAAAATAATGAAAAAAACAAGTATGTCTACTGATTTGCAAACAATAATTATCCATAGCCATATGTATTTGGTCTCTATGAACATCTGACAGATTAAGTTTGTTAGAATTAATGAACAGACTTCTTTCTAAATCATATTTCCAGGCACTGTATTTGAAAATCAAGCATTTGTATCCCATCAATGAACACAACATTATGGGAAAAAATTATAACTTATTCATATGAAATAATGTTAGCTTTGATGGGTTGTAGAAAAGTATTCTCAGCATACACTTGGATATTTAGACCAAAACAAACATTTATTGTAAATATTCTGTCAAAATGAATAAATAACACATAAAAATAATTATGTACTTATGGGTTCTCCATTCACAAACCAGTCTAAGCAGGTGTAAAATTTTTCACCTGGCAACCAGTGTTTTTGTCCATGAGGATGGCTTTCACATTGAATATTAACTTCTGTTAAAAGCTGATCAAAAAATGCTTTGCAACTAAAGAGGGCAAATTTGCTTTCCTTCTCTTCTCTCAAAATCTTTTCTGATTCCTTACTTCTACAAAAGTTTTAGCTGTTCTTATCAAGAACGATTCTCAAGTATTTTATGCCAGTTCTTAAATTTTAATAAAGCACTTGTATAAGATTTTTGGTTTGGCTTAAAAGCCACTATTTACTGCTTCTGTATTTCCTACTTTTCCAGTCATAATTTGCCAAGATAAAGTCTATGCACATGCAGATTTATGTTAAATATAAGCAAATATTTTTGTTGGCAACAGACTATGTTCCATCCAATGAAATACTCTTAATATTGCATCTACAGAAAATTTAATTTTATTTAGTAAAGATTAGGTTGCAATCTGTCCAAATCTTGATCTTGGATCTAACACAAAATGTACCTCAAAAACCTGGCAAGCCCAGCATTCTGATTCTCCTGTTTTGTGGATAGAGAAAAACTAAAGAGACTGCTAATGATATTTGCCTTGGAAATGTCTCAGATTATGTAATCTGTATATTTAGGACACACACACACACACACGTGCTCACATACCCACCGTGCACATTCACACATCAATCCTGTTTCCTATAAAGATCTCCTCTGTTGGTTTTAAAGGCTCTTCACAAATTTCTAGTTGTATAATGGCTATAAAATCTTCATTTATTAGGTTGATTTACTTTAATTAAGATTGTAAATGATCAGTCTTTTCTTTAAAATAGTAAATTTGCTATAAATTATTTCAGAGAAGCTTTGGAAGCTAGACTCAGGATTCTGGCCATGAAAAGTTAGAAAACTGGCAAATGGCTGCATGGCTCTTGCTTTGGCTTTGTTGGCTCCTGTTGTGAGGAGGAGCGCTCAGTTTTCTTACCTCCAAGCAATTTTGCTTCAAGGCACAAGAGGAAAGGTGATCATCCAGAAGAAAGTATCGCTGAAGTCTGCAAGGCTGAGCTGAGCTGAACTCACAGATAAGGTGATTATAATGAAGCTGTGCAAATTATCCCACTTTTCCTACACATTAACTGTTTGAAGTCATCAAATATCCTTTTCTCGGTGAGATTCCCATGGAATATGTTCTTTATTTTCAAGAAAACCATTTCTGTATCAGAAATGTTACTGATTTAATAATTAAAGACAGAATATTTAAAGATAGGATAACCATGCACTTTCTTACCATATTAACTATCTATGAAAACCTGTAGGTGTTCATATTTTCTGAATGTTTTATGATTTATGCCAATATGTATTTTTCCCATCACAGTTGAATGCGATGAATGGATGAACATCTTGACTTCAGACTTTATTTGAAAATGACTCCAAGCATCCCAAAGGTTATTCAGCTAAATTTTCATACAATGGCTAATTTTTCATTATTCATGAAAAACCTAATGAGCAATATTCTATAATTCTTCTTACAGTAGATGTCTCCTCCTAAATTAGAGGCATCTATACTAAGCAAGAGAATGAACTTACAACATGTACAAGGTGCTAAACATTTTAATGTTCTTTAGGAGGAAGTCTTTACCCCATGTGTCACTCTAAATTACACTTAAATTTCAGGTGGCCCCTGGCCTACCTCTAGTAAGGACAAGCCAGAATATTAGGAACAGAATATCCCGAGTTGAAAGGGACCCATAAGGATCAATACATTGAGCAAAAACTTGCTGCTCCAGAAGATTTTATGATTAAGCCTCTATATTTCTAATATCTCAAAGTTCTAATTAGCTACTTGGATAATTGAATTCTAAAGAATAAAATTTGCCATCTGCTAGAAATGGAAGCTGAATTAGAAAAGCTAAAAAATGTACATTCCCTAACAATGCCGTGCCATAAGAATTCTACCAGGCACATCTTTTATTATACTCACTTTTCCCAGTATGGTAGCCCATTATGCACATGAGCAAGTATCACAGCATTTGTTAAAATATCATTAAAATTTATATTATTTATTCCATTCTAAAGAGGTAACAACATCCCCATGGAACACTATGAGCTGTTTATTATAATAATGCTGAATATTTGCAGATATGCAAGAATGGAAGCTGTTAAAAGGAGATGGATTAAAGAAGTAACTATCATAACATTTTAAAGGTTAATGTTAAAGCTGTAGCTCCTCCATGATCATGACTCCATATTGTGTTTAAATTCCTCCACACTAGGAAAAAATAAAAAAGAAAGTTTGCCCTCTATTAAAAATGAACCAACCGAACCAAACCAACCACGTAAACCAAAACACACCAACCTAAACACAAAGTTGAGTTTTTATCATAAGATCTTTTAACTATAAACCTAGCAAGCTTCCTTACAAAACAAGTAGACTTGAAGAGTACTATTAGACTACTCAAAATCATCATGACATTTTTGTTTTGTATTGTACTATGAAGTGACTAGATCCCTACAGTATATTTTAGGATACAGAAAGAAATCTGGACCATCTGCAGTCACTTGTAGTCACTTCACAACTATCACTAAAATCTACATCTGCTGTGTGCAGAAGATAAATAAGATGTCTTAAGTAAGCACTTAACCACCCAATTATTATAATTGTTAGAAACTTATGATCAAATCATTGGCAACAATTAGCTTATTATACTTTATAAGGCAAAAAGCAAAAAAAAGAAAATGTAGAAAAATAATATTCTTTAAAGTAACATTTTATCCTCCAGTTATTTGGCAGTATTGTTTAGAATGTGATTGCATTCTTCCAAGTTTATACTAATATTGCAAAAGGAACTGGTTTCTTTAACACTTAAATTAAACATCTACAAGAACAAAGTCTACTGGAAAACACTTAAAATGTGAAAATATATATATAAAGTTCACTTATATTTCTGTGTATTGTTATGTTTACATTCAGTAGCAACTTCCCAGTTACTATACAAAACCAAAAAGATTATTTTTTTCAAGTTAAATCCCAAAGCAATATCTTCTACTAGCAAGTGCTATTCCTACTCTTTCCAGAAAAACAAAAACAAAACAAAACAAAAAAAAACACAGTTCAGAGTCTAAATCCAAGTCAGTGTATTTCCAAAACTTTACAAGTAGCAGACTTATTGTAAAAGGAGGAAGTTAGGGGCTACTATACCTCCCAAAGTAGTGCTTTGCAGTGTGGAGCATGAATTATGGATGAATCAAAGATGCATTTGAGATGCCTTTACACTGACCTGCCCCCAACCCTCTCCACTTTACAGGATGATATAGTGCACTCCTACCAACAGTTCAGAACAACATAAATATAACAAAAAGATTTTCAAGAGTTGCTCATACTGCTTGTTTTCCTAGACTCCAGTGCCTAAATAGACTAAAATCATACCATTAATCTCTAGCATTTGCTCTCTGACCTGCATAAAATTTGCATGTTGATTTTTGGGTAGTTCTGAAATAACTCTGTCCACTGAAAAGCCAGTGGGATGGAATGACTGAGCATATGGAGGAAAGCTTTTCAGAAATCACAGGAATAAAGATGTAAAAATGAAGAAAGCTGTCAGATACCTGGAATTTGTAATCCCAAAGAGGCAAACCTGTAGCCTGACAGAGGGGGCCTAATGCAAAATTTGTTCCTGAAACACAAAAAGTAACATGAGAATTTTTACAGAAAGTTGTGCTAATACATAAAGAAAAATAATATTCATAAGGTGGGTAGAGCTGAAATGGATAGAAACCTACTGCTGTCGCAGTCCCAGAGAAATTCAGATGTCAGCAAGTCTTCTAAGAGATTCCAGAGTAACAATTGCTGAGTTACTGACAAGGAAAGCAAGTTTAATAAAGAAAAGTATTTTTCAGTTTAGCACATTGTTGCTAATCTTTTAGTTATATGGAATGTGATGAAGTGATCTCTAGAAGTGCATACCTGCTTATTAAATGCCAGAGGAGTAGTTAATAATAGTCTACTCTGATTTTAAAAACGGAGAACTGAAAGGAGCTTTTTTATGTCAGAAAGGAACTCCCTGAATTTATGGAAACATCTTAAAAACCTTACCATTGCCTTTTTTTTTTTTTTATGCCAGTTCAGTTTTCTGCCCCTTGTTACTACCATTAGAAAGGAATTAATTTGATAATGCTTTTATTCAGCTTTCAGTTTGATAAAATCAAAAATGAAGGGAAGTGCAATTATTGCAAGTGACATCCAAACAGGCTGTAGGTCTTGTCTTTTAATGCAAAGAAAAAGTGAGTCTCAGGAGTTTAAATGAGCCAACACAAAGTGAAGGCACAATAGCAGAGAACATGCAAATAAGGAGACTGATGTGCAAAAATATTCCTAACACCAGTGTGTTGATGAAGTAAAGAGATGTTAAATTGCATGCATTTCTTTTCCATGACTTTAGAAATGTTACTAAAGGTATAAGCATACAATCTGCCATCACATATTCATAGTGTAGACCTCTGAGCCTGTCTGTTCAGAAGCCAAAAAGACTGCTATGTTAGCATAGCTAATGCAGGTACTGTCACTCAGAGTAGGGCCTGACAGCATCACTGACACTTAAGCCTTAAACAACATATGATATAAAAACCACACTATATAAGTGCAACACAGCATGACTAGTCCTATTTCTTCTCAACACATAGGCTGAAGACATTAAACAAAAAAAAGTCAAACGGAAAGTATTTGTAACAAAGAAAGCGAAAACAAAGATTTTGATACAGAAACCCTTAACATCTTTAATCACTCATTTTTATTTTGCAAGACAAAGCAGACATAATTTGAAATGATGCAGTGAGCTGTAAAAAAATGACAATAGATGTATGTGGGAAGACTTTGAAAAAGCAATTATCCAAAACTAATTTAAGAGTTTATCAAGCAGAAATTAGACTTTTATGGGTAAAGTTCAAGTTTTATATTAAAAGCAACACATTAAAATATATAAAATTTCAAGGGTAACATAATTAAAACTTCCTTAGGAAATAATTTTGTCTGTACATCTTTTGCATTCTCAACAGCATTTATTCAAGTAGAAAACACTGTAAAATAACAAAGAATAAAAATAATACCATAATACATACAGAAGGAAAAAAAGCCTCCTCTGGATTTCAAAAGATTGTATATCTGACTCCCCCAACATTATGGCTGTGAAAATAGTATTATGAGCTTCTGCATAGACTGGACAGAGTTCACATCAGATATGCAGTTCTTGTAAGGTAATGTCTTTAGAAAAGGAACATTAGGATGAATGCACAATGTCTTTCATTGACCCTAGAAAATATTTTTCTAAGTAGTTTGGAATGGTTTGTACATTAAAAATGTGAACAGATGCTACACTAGGGAAAAATCTAATTATGCTACCCAGTTGGCCCGTTAGTACCTCAGCACTTCTGTTTCCAACCAATTTAAAACAAACAAACAAACAAAAAGTCACAAGACTTTGTAACTTTATCAAGTTGCAAATGAAGGTCTTAGGAAATAACAGAATTCAGGTTTAAGTCTTGAAACTGTGAATAAAGGAGATCAAATATTGGATAAATGTTTTATTATTAACTGTGTACTGCATTAAATACATTCAAATATGCTTTGGAGTGAATGCATTGAATACATAGCTTTATTTCTAGCATTTCCTCAGTTCTCTGATATTGGTCTTGCAGTTGTTTTTAAGTTAACTTCCATATGAGCTATATACAGAATGACTTCTATAATTATAATATTTTTCCTACAATAAATTTGCATGCCTCAGTAAGATTGTTTATTTCAGGTGGTAAGAATCAGGATATTTCTGTAAGATCACTATGAAATCTTTTGTCTTGAAAAAGTGTGTTCATTGCACAAGTTAATTCAGTTGATTAGATGCAAAAGAATTTTAGAAAAAAAAATAAAATATAAGTAGTCCTTTGCTAAATAAGGTAGAATTTAGATTCAGGGCAGGAATCCTTTCATTTTCAAATATTTATGTCTCAATGAACTTTGGATCAGCCATTATTGTATCTTTAATGAAGACCAATAGTTCTCTAGCTCTTAATTGTTGATTTAGTATATAACAATCTATTCTCTTCTGAGAATACAAACCACTCATATGGTCAGTGCACCTGGAACATGAAAAATGTTGAAAAAAGTAGTAAGAATTGGCAGAAGTAAGAATTGGCAAAACATGGGCAAACTTTTTGGATCTAAAAAAAAGTAAGTTGTGATGACTGAAACAACCAGAGAGAAGCAAAATTAATTCCTTAATTTCACAATGAAGTCAACATATTCTAGAAAAAAAAATATGTGCATAGTACTATTGCATTCAGTGATTTAGGTCAATTAGATAACTACATTGTTGTTGTATTTATTAAACATTTACAATACATTAAAAGTTTGTGAAGGATGTTTTATTAATCATTTATTTATTTATTTTCAAGAAATACAATTTTACTCCATCTATGCTTTATAACTTCCAGATTTTCCTCTAATTAGATGTTCTGAATTCTTTGTCAGGTCTATTTTCTAAAAACTGATGATAGCATTCCACTGTAATCATGTAGTGTAGGTTATAGTTGAGAATGGGAATACAGGGGAAAAAAAAAAAAAGCTCTCAAATACACATTTTATAACAAAATAATATTCCTTGAACTTATTTCAATATTACCACTTTGGTTTTACTCTAATGTTCGAAGAACTGCTATATCTTAGCTTTTATTTAATGAACAGTTCCTTCTTCCAAACACAAACAAGATATAACAGTAAGTTTAAGATAGAACAGACATGTTTTGAGCCCTTTGAGAAGCAAACCCCATGCAACAGAACACTAGAAATCATAGATTTAAAACTGACAGCAGCCAAGGGGAAGTATCTGCAGAATTCTACCTTCAGTCAGCACAGCATTGTTGATTCTGCCCTTTGGCAGTGTAATGGGCTAAGTACAAATGCAACACAGCCCACTGTGTTAAGCACAGATGTCCTACCTGGTGGAAGTAGCAGAGCTGCTCCATAGCAGACCAGTGATTTTAACAGATGAGGTGATCTGAGACAGCAAGACCTCTGGGAGGTGGGATAAGCCTTTTGTACGGGTACTGCTGTGTGGTTTTCTTCTGTGCAAACATGGAAAATACCACACACCTCTTTTCAGTAGCTGTTTATCATGCAGGTATATTGCAGCAAAGCACAGACAACTACCACTTGTGAGCATGACCAAAAGGATGGCTAAGTGAGAACAAAATATTTAACTATGAGAGTGAAGAGGCTGTAAAAACCTTCTATTCCTTCTACAGATTAGCATGTTCGTTTGAAATGCCACAACGTGTACTACAGGGATATAGTCCTTAACACAACTTATAGTTAAAAGGCTGGGCAAAAGGGAAAAAAGAGGATGGAGAAATGATTCTTGTCAAAATTAATTCCTGTTCATGTAAATGTTTTGAATAACCTAACTCTTGCAACCATACTGTCATACACAAGTGATGTCAAATGATTCTTAAGGTTTTTTTCCCTCTCATAAAGACATCTTAAATGAGAATGGAGGTTACCTTCATTTATTGAAATTGTGAATACATTGCTGCAAACAGGCTGCAGGAACGAGTCTCTTTCCAAAGGCTGTCTTTGATCACTCCCAGATTTATCCCTAAAGGGCAGTTCACAATTTTTTTTTGGTCTTTATTATTATTATTATTTAGAATGATAATATTTCATCCATATTCTTTTGAGAAGAAAAGCATGGTCTTTCTACTGCCCTTATGTGGTATCCTACACATCATTGCAATAGTGGTTTTGCTATTACACAATTGTTATGGCAATTTCAAACATGAGAGGTTAAGAGTATCTACTTTCCAACACTTCCTTTCATATGATTCCACCCTTAAATATATAGCCTTCTCCTTCCTTTATATTAATATAATAACCCCATCACTCCCCCTATCACAGACTTGCTTAATCTGATAGTCTTAATATAAGTAATGTTTTTCGTCTTGTCTGGGAGTCTATGCAATGCAATCAGCTTACTGGTTAAATCATTAGGTTTCTATGGTAGTAGCCTCAGCAGAGCTCTACAGCTGCAAAATCTACACTCAGCTATGCCTTAACAATTTCTTGTCATTGATTATTTCATTCATGTCATTTTAGACTACCATCACTGAATAAATATGTATGTCAGTACTTGACCACTCATGAAACTGTGTACATTTGACATGCAATAGCTATGAACAAACTTCATTTGTTTACTTATTACTCTATTTCTGTATCAAAGAAAACAGTTATTGCCTTCTTTTTGAATTTAAGTTTTACACTACATTTTAATGAGGCTTGCTACACAATGGTCTGACACATGGTATCTAGATATCATGGTAATAGATACATTTGAAATACCAAAATAGATATATGAGACAGAATTAGCACTATATGTACTAAGGTTGATTTGATCAGATACTTGATGAGTATTATATTCCCCTTACTGTTCTCTAAACCCCAGCTTTATTAACTCTAACCAATTTTCTTGAACTCTTCAATCTGTAGAACTAATTGTGACTTGTTTCAGCTTCCTCCATTTAGCTGATGAAGACTTAAGAGAGAGAAGACTTCTACAGATGCATAGAGGTTGACCACATATATAAAAAGCATATTTTTATAAACTGAAACCTGTTTAAACATAATACATATATTAAGTGAAATGTTTATATACAGGCAAGTGACTCCATATGAACATTTAAATAAATTTATATCTTGATTTTATTTTTTCCTTGCACAATAATCCAAGTCTTGATTGAATTCAAGATCATGTTATTCTATAAAACCTTCACAGTTCTTTATTAATGAAAAAAAGCAAAGTGTTATTTGTTTTGTTTTCATTGTTTCTCTATTAAATTTACAGCACTAAAATCTATTGTGACTTATAGAAGAGAGTGGATTTTCTCCTGCTCAGACCATTGATTTTCTATACCAATTTAAAGGAGACACCATATCTATAGAACAGATAATGAATAACATCTTCATAGTCTGCAAGGCATTCTAAATAAACATTTGCAACAATTGATCTTGTCTTTGTTTTGCCCTTTGTCTTGGGAAAAGTTTTGTGTAATTGTTATTAATATTAATGTAATTTTCATGGCAATGACTTTGTTCTCTGCATAAGGATCTAAAATATATATATTCAATTGGAAATGGCCAATACATTTATAACCGTGTATAAATTCATATTTTAAACTGCTACTGACCACTTAAGTCTTCAGTCAAAAACTCTATTTAGAACAGGTGTTGGTCCTTCAGTAACCTATCCTACCATAAAATTGACTGTTTAGAGTCATTGCAGCATTATGTGAGTAATAACAGTTTTCACAATTAAAAAAAAAAAAAATATTTGCTGTTGGAATTTAAAGAGATCTGTTAATTATTAGTGTGTTTTAGTCAAAGGAAGACAGGATGCAAGAATAAATTCATCATTTACTATGTATTTATGGTTTAATCTTAGATGGTAATTGATTGTGCTTTATTTCCTTTCTTTCTCTAGCAGAAAACACGCTGTCATAATTTCACTTTCTTTTGTCATTTTAAGTGAGCTTCCACAGAAAGTGCTTTACTATTAAACAATCCTCTCAAGCAGCAATGGCAATATAATTAGGTCTCTGTAGACTTATTCTGAAGCTATTTAGTGCAAAGGCGTAATCTCCTATCATGACATAATAATGTGGTCTCCAAGGACTAGCTTAGAGATTGCTTTGACACTGTAATGGCAATATAATAACTTCATACAAGACTCTACATAGATTTCTACTAAAGCAACTTCTGCCCTGTAATAGCTGCACTGTAATGCCCACTTAATGCAATATTCAGACTTTCTCTGTCCTCATTACAAGGTTTATGAGTACTATCGTATAAAAACAGAGTCTGGCAAGCCTAGAATCTAGTCTCTAACAAGCACCACTAAAGGAGCTTTAAACAAAAGACGATGTAGGACATGTGTAAGTAATCTCAGTATATTCTCACAGCAAAAAACATTAATACAGGAAAGACAGACTTAAACAATGTGATGCCTTATACTTAATGAAGACTTCTAAGATTTCAATTATAGTGCTGCTAGCATGCTACTGCTCCCATGACAACTACAAATATTTGCAGTTATGAAAATGCCACAATTTTGCCTGCCGAAACCTCTCTTCCGTTCTCCTTCCACTTTTCCTCCACCATAGTGATAATATAGATTAAGCCTTGAAAAGTTACTTGAAAGCCCCTCACATATCTCAACTATAATCTCCTTGGTATAGAAATATTTTAATGGCAGTAGGCATGGTATTCTTAGTGAACCTGTGAGAATTATCTGGAAAGGTCATGTCTGGTCCCACCAGAATCTAGTTTGCTCTGTGACTGGCAAACTCATTGGTCTGATCCCAGTATACAGAAAAATTCTTGAGCACAAAATTCATCAGAACAATACTTTGGACTAATCTTTCTGGCATCAAACTAACCAACCAACCAAAAAAAACGCAACAAAAATCAAACAAAACCACCAAACCAGTAACTGTTTTGGCAAAGGCAAAAAAAATTGTATGTGACCTCGTTTTCTCATTCTCTCAGGAACTCAGAGGAACATGGTAGAGATTAATTAGGAGTTCATGAAGGTAATACATAAACTTGAATCACCTCATATTGGAGCTATGAGACTTAAGTGGCAACACCGAGAATTTTATACACGTAAGTACTCTGAGGACTTTTTATTTTTTTTCCACACTGTAAGGCATGTAGAAGAAAAATAAAGAAATGAAAGAGGATCGTGCCTTGTATAGCCCTACAAGTAGCTAGCGTGAACATATAAAATGGAAGTATCAAAATGAGCATTCCTAAACACCTATGGTTATATCCTGCAAGTTTTAAATAATGTTAAGTAATTAGTGTCTGATAATACAGATCCTCAACAGCAGCCTCCCACATTAAATACAGAGATGTGGGTTTAAGAAGAGATTGAGTGCAGAAGATTTTTTTTTTTTTTTTCAAATTAACACACTTCCAAATTTTCCTAAAACTTAAGATGTGCAGTAGAGTAACTATAGCAAGATGTTTCTTGTTGCCCTCCGTGTACCCATATGTGACTATTACATACATAATTTGCAATCTGTTCATGGAAGTAAAAAAACCCTATGCTATTATGATAAAAGTCAAAGGTCTTAGAGGGACAAGATGGATTTAGCATAACTAGAGCAGCAAAAACAACCAGTTTAAAGAGTGGTAGTTTTATCTGATATAAAATAATTACTCTTTCCTATTAGCCTGTTCCAGGAAGAAGCCTGGTTTATGCACGACCATTCATTTCTATAATATCAAGTGTGGATTTTATGCTAATCAGCTTCTAACCTAGAAAAATGCTTCATTTTTACATCGTACTAATTCTGTTGCATTTTTTGAAACTACCTCAGTAACATGCTATTAAAATTCTAACATGTTTTTTTTCAAGTTTCAGAAACTTTAACCTAACTTTTATTTTTTAGCATTTTTGTGCCTGTTGCATTAATTTCTAAAATATTTTTTAGGTATTCGAAACACTGCCGTATTATAGTATAAATATCAATGACAGGATAATACTTTGTGTGAGAGTACGTATGCAAGCATTCTGCTTCACATTTGTATTTCTCAGTATATAGGTCAGGTTCAATGAAAACTGACACAGCCAAACTTCTGGAGAAACTAAATTCCTCTTTGCACCACTGAAATAGCTATCCTAGTAAGGAAGATGGATACTGTTTGTATCTCCCCTCAGGAGGGCTAAGGCCAGGCCTTTGAAACACTAGAGAATCAGCATGGTGAGAGTGAGAGAGAAAGGATGAATGTTAGTAACTGTGGGAAAAACTGAAGGCATAGCTGAAATTTTTACCAGCTAATAGCTATGAGAGACCAAATGTCATTAGATGTTCTGCTCACGAAACTGCTTGTTTCTTAATAGGGGAGGTTTGTAAAAACACCCTCAAGTCTCAGAAACAATGATGGCAGGACTAAACTCCCAAAATGCCATCTCCAACAACTCAAAATTTTACTGTGCACGTAAAATGCAATATATCATGCAATTTTTTCTTTCTATACATCAGTCAGATTAATTTCTTTTTGAACCTTAATAAAACAGGTTTCTTAAAAATATTACCAACTTAAATTGTCATTGTTTTTATTCCAGCCATACTAGAAGCAGTCTTCAGTTTATTATGCCAAGTTTAATTTGTCAAGGCTTCAGAAAGTATTTAGTATAAATGTTTTAATTGCTTATCACAGATGCAAGAAACAGGCTTGCTTCCAATCAGCAAAATGGAATGCTGAAGAATCTTGTTGAAAATTGAAACAAATTAATTTTACAACAGTAAACTTAAAAAAAAAAAAAATCAACCTCTACTACATAAACACTCTGCTCAAGGAGAATTTTATTATCTAAAATATCTAACAGCTCCTTTTGATTTACCTTGAACACACTTTTATTACTTTAATTGAAAAACAGTTAAAAACAAGTGTTATTATGCAATTATGCAAACAAGTGTTATTATGCAATTATGCAAATACTCATCTTTCTCTAAAAGGCCTCAAGAAAGAAAACGGAAATGTTGGAATAAAATTCTTTCCAAGCTATTTCCTGTGATGCAATAACAAAAAGGATTTTATGAGAATTACTGCATCATTACCATCATGAGTGAAGAAAAAAAATACAGAGATGAAATGAATTTTTGCACATAAGGCATGTAAAAACTGAAGATGTTAACTGAAATTGTCTACTTTGTGATTATTTAAAATGACAATAAAAAGAATTAAAGGGGATGATTTTCATAATGAGGATACATGTTCTGACCTTTATCAGTAAGTGTTTTGACAAGGCTAATTCTGGAAGACAAATGAAAACCAGCTGCTTCCAGGAATTATGTGGGAATCAAGGAGTGAGACACCAGGCAGCTTCCTAGTTAAGTGTAGATCCTCAAGAAATTGTGACTCATTATTCACAATGCACAAAAGCAAATTGATATAGAGCTGGACATACTAAGACTTCTATCTAATAACTTCCTTTTCTCTCCTTGTGCATCTAGTATTCTAGCTTAAAAGCTCAGAAGGATATAAACCATCTATATTTTTTTTCCATGCTTGTATATAGTTTAACTAGTATAACAACACCCTCAACATTGTTTATGTGACTAGTTTATGTTTCATTGTGATAGTGCATCTGGAGGTCTGCGTCCATTTGTTTTTATCTCCTTGGTACAAGGAAGACACTGACATCATCAAATCAGCCCTACAGAAGCCACCAAGATGTTTAAGGAGGCCAGAATATATGGCCACCCTCTGAAGAGAAACTGAGAAAACTGGGTACTAGGATTCCCCCCACCAAGTATGCTCAAAGACTGCCTTGTGAAACAAAGGGAGAAATTACCATACCTCAAGATATTCCAAACTTGCTGGAGTAACCTGACCCAATTTGCCCTGCTCTGAGGTGTGGGAGGAACAGAAGGGGTTGGACAGGATGACCTCCAGAGTGCCTTAAAACTTGAATTAAAATGATATTCTGCTAATGCAAAACAAATTAAAGTGCCAAGTGCCATAAATGCCTCTGTTACAAACTGTCACAAATACAAAACTATTGGCCAAAGCCCCATAAGATAGTTCCTTTTATACACCAGTTTAATTCTCAATGATATACTGCTTATATTATGAGCTGTAACTAAACACCACATACTCCATGGATACGGATTATTATTATTTTTTAGTATCCAGGTTTTCTTTTGGATCATCAATTTTCCTCACATGCAAAATGCAAGCAAATACTTTTATAGATTTACAACAAAGGAATTTAGAGGTTGGACTAGGTGATCAGAGGTTGGACTAGGTGATCTTGGAGGTCCCTTCCAGCCTAGATGATTCTGTGAATTATTCCAGACATACTACAATACAGCATATCTATTATGTCTTTTCTTTCTTTGAGTTGGGGCTATATAATGTACATTTCATGAAAATGAATAGTATTTACTATGCCACGAAACAAGAAGATACTTCTTAGGCATGGTATGAACTAGAGTCAGAAGTCTTCCACGTTTATGTGCCTTTAATTTTTTTTTTTTTTTTTAATATATCAGTGCTTTTCTCATTCTGACCATCTCTGACAGCTTTCAATTTATAATATTCGTTTTTATATTCTCAACACAGCAATCAAATCTTTAGACCTTGAGGAGAAGGGGGAAATTAAGGCCATTAACATGTTAGAAAATTGTTTGATTTACTCATTATAAATTATTCTGAATCTGAGAAGCTCATAAGACATGCCCAAAGGGAAGACAAATTTTGATTGGCAGTGTCAGAAGAGTCAAGGACATAGAAAGGCTTTGTTAATAATAGCTAAGTGCCATTAAGGAAAGCTGTTTATTAGCTGTCTGGAATTGTGGTGAATTCTGATCCAGAATTTCCCTGCTATCAAACACAATAAGATCACAATTTATAATTTAAATATATATTAAGAATATACTTTCATTTACTGTAAACACTCTCTAACTATGAAAGATGGGAAATAGATAGGAAAATCCAAAGAAACAGAACACAAAAAAGAAACAAAACATGACTCAGAATTTCAGAGATAACTGTACAGAGAGTCCTCTACATAAAGGTTTCATGTATCTTCTATCTCCTTTTTAATTTTTCTTACAAGAAGTCACTTTATACAGCTTTTAGAATGCCACACCTATAAAAATACATGATTAGCCTTCTTTAAAAACTAGGCAGCTTATTCAGTGACAAATACCTGAAATATCACTGTACACTGACAAAGACCCTTGTAAGGTCAAAAAATATCTAAACTCCATCTATCAACAATATACCAAAAGCTGTGCTTAGTCTTTATTTAAGACTAAGCTTCAAATTAATGATTTTAATCCTTTTGATGAATGTAGTTATTATTAAATACTAGCATCCAAGGACAGCAGCCCAGCTCCAGCAGTACAACCCTAACTCTTTACCCAGTTAAAGTGACTCAAGCCCTCAGCTGATGCATAGGAGGGACTGACTAAGACTGGACACGTGAGCCTGGCCAACACTTCAGCATATCACCACACACACTACTGACAGGGAAACAGCCTTTCCTATTCTACCCTTCTTATTCTAATTCCTTTGGCCTGGACAGGGACTTCTACTCAAGGCTTATCACTATATTTAGTAAAGAGGAGAAAAATTAATCCATCCAATTAATCAATCCTACTTCCCAAAGCCTGCCACCAAGTCACCTCTGCAAAGCTACTGAAGGGCCAGATATGGCAGCTCCCAACCTTTACGTACCCACATTCCTACAGAGAGATGGCTTGTAGCATCTCACTGCTATTGAAGACACCTGTGTTTATTATCAGATATAAAACAGGAGAAATTCTGAAGGACATTAAATACAACTTTGCATCAATTATTAAAAGTGCTTGTGACAAAGCCAACCACTGGTTCAATATCAGCCAGCTGGACCTTATCAGCAGAATTGCACCTTTTTCCTGTAACTCCTTTTGATTAGATGATTAATGGTATAAAACCACTGTAACTGCCCTATGTCAACCATGGCAGGTTCACAGTCTGAGCATGTGCTAATTCAATGCCTAAGCTTCCTGAAAAATGCTTGCTAATGCAGGCAAATTTTGCAAAATCCAGTCTTAAGAAGGTATAAGCTGTGCTATTCTAGGTAAGAGGAAAATATATTCCTTCCATCCCTCCACCTGAACCTAGCCTAAACTCCTTATCTGAAAAAAAAAACATGTGCCGATGAACATCTGTCACTAAACATTCAGGCCTTCCCAGGGTTTGGAAGAGGTGCTGTTCTTTGTGCGCTAATGAAGAGCAACAGTCCAGATGAACCTGGACGCCCTAGCAGTCTGTCTTCTGGACTGATATGTGATGTGCTCTCAGATCTCAGTGCTGTCAGTTCCTTGGAAGTGCTTAATCTACAAAGTTTAAGCATTAGCTATGACAGAAGATGGGGAAAAAAACTATTTATGTAACTAATATTACAAAACTGTTCAATAAAGTGATGATAGGCATGTGCATGTGGATGTGCATATTTGTGTAATATTTTTCTGCTGTTACTTGCAAAATCTACTAGGGTAGCCAGATAAAAAGTCTTTTATATATATATATATATATATATTATTTTAATACTGCCTCCAAAATTCCTCTCACTTCCACTCTCAGTTTTTAATCCCTCCTTAATTTCTGAAGCCATCTTAATGCCTGTATGTCTTTTCTAAATAAATAAGGTAGTCCAACTGTGCTCTTGGGTATGGCATATTGTCTCAGCATTGTTCCATGATTGACTAAAGGCTGACACGATTCTAGTCTGATTTTCAGAAATAATAGTTCAGTGATCTGTTTAGAACTGAATGTAATTTAGAGAGAATTTACTATGCACAGTAAATGCCAAATAAGCTCACAATTTTCTTGTGTCTATACTGGAACTTTTTCATTTATATTAGAAATGCCATATATATATGTATTTTTACAGATGTAGCTTTATTACTGTAGACCACTAAAATGACAAAGCAGCTGCAACCATGGTATAAAGTTTTTTTTGTTTCATTTTTACAAGATCAAAGATAATTAACATTATATTTTGAAAGGATTTTTTCTCTAAAAAACAATCCAGTAATCATTCATTTTTAATGTAGTGAGCTAAGGATTTTTCTTTTATATCATTATTACAGACATTGCACATTTGTAAATTTGAAATGATAGGATAGCAAATACCTTCAGAAGGACAGACATTGCCTTTGAAGTCAGCATATATATGGTTTAACATAAATGTAATTTCACAGCAAACTGCCTTTTATTATTCACTGTTGTATTGTCCTGACACTCAGCATCTTGTAAAAAATATTCTGAGCTTAGATATAAATAAATAAATAATGTAATGCTTTCCTTTAAACTCTCTTGAAAATAAACTAAATGAAGACAAGCAATTAGGATAATGAACATGCTCTCTTGTACGCAGACCAGCATGAATTCCATTGGTCAACATGTACTAAGAAGCACCATGACTGCATCTGATGACCACTCTATTAATGTAATGGATCAGACTTCCAGATACTTTAAAGGCGTTAATATAGCAATTTTTCTTCATCTGAATATTTTTTTGTAGGTCCTGATTTGCTATGAGCAAAAATGTCTGTAATGCTGGTTTTTGGGTGTTCTGTTTTTGTGTATGTAAGCGAATTAATTTTATCAACTAATACAACAACAGATAAATTAAAAAACTAAAGGCACTGAATATTTAAGAAATTTATGATAAGAGGCTTGCTGTATTGCAAATTTTAAGGAATATAAACAATTTCTATTGGTAAATGTTAAGGACTACATAATTCTAGGAGAGCATTGCCAGTATCTGACATTCGGGAAAGAAAAACAGAGCATACACATACTCCACAATTAGCTCCAAATGCTGTCAAATATAGACTGTATGACTGTGAGGATTACCCCAGTACTAAAACAAAGTCAAGCTTGGTGTAACAGCAAAAGGAAATAGAAGAAGAAGATAAATAGGAGGATACTTCATCTTTTATAGACTCTCATGGCCTACACAGCAAGAGAACTTGTCTGTCCGCTGCTCAGAAATCCAGGGAAACATTGTTTTTTGTTTGTTTGTTTATTTTTTTCCGCAGCATGCCATGCATTGATACGGTTCACATCTACCCAAGTTTACAGCTCCCATCAGTAAAACCAGATAGAATATAAATTTTCAAAGAGAATGAGAAGTAGTGTATTCTGTGTGTGCCCCATCACAGGATTGTCCTCTTTAAATGGCTGAAAGAATATATTTTCCACTTTAGAATTGTTCAGCTTTGTCTTGACTAAAAGTTAAAAAATAAACCTTTTCTAATTTCAACTGTGTGGCCCAAGAATGGCAAAAGCTGTTTTCTAATAAGCAGAGTAGAACTTCCAAACTTTTAAAGTTAAACATAATTCTGGTTAATGTTAGACATTCACAAAATGTTAACACGAGGGGTCAAGTCATCTTCCTGATAGTTTTACATTACTGTTGCAGGTTTGAATTCAATACGTTGATACTTGACTCATATTATGCCAGAAATTCTGGGGCCAGAATTTGATGCAATTGATGAAACTTGACAAGTTAAAAAAAATAAATGACAGAAAATATTTCCTCTGAGTTGCCAACTATAATCAGCTTGACATCAAGTTGGTTGTCTAAATTTCTGGCAACCATGAGAATGGTAAATGTTGGTAAGTCAGGAAGATTTCCAAGTTTTTGAAAAAGTAATAGCTTCATTCCAACAAGTTTCATTAATAAAATAACCAGTAACAAGACACTGTTGGAAAAACTGTTTCCCACTTGTGTGTCACAGTTGATTGCACATTTGATTGCATTATCTAATCCAAATAATCATCTATCAAATAAGACCAAGACATACACGTATATTTTCCTCTGCAAAAGCTCAATAAATGCTTTGTTTTCTTAATGTGTTTTAACAATATATCTTCTCAACAGTTGTTGAGATCTGTTTTCAATCCCAAAGCAAATCATAAACCCACATCCAGAGTAGACTGCAGAACAGTCCTTCTAAACATCACTGTACCTAAAAACAGTATTTTGCTGTCTTTTTCATATGATGCAATTATATAAATAATCTTACATCAAATTTTATGAATATGAATTTATTTAAAATTATGACATTATCCTCTCCTTTCCTCCTGTGCATAAATGGGTCCACCACTTTGGGTTTCAAATATATCTGCGTGGATATATTTGAAAGTATTTGATAAGAGATCTTTAAAATAAAAGTGAAATTAAAAGACCCATGATCTTGTGAATAGCAACACAAAGTTGGTGATTTTTTTTGTTGTTGTTTCTTTTCCCCATAATATGTTAGGTAGATTGAGGAGAAAATAAATAAACTGGATAAAGGTAAGAGCTCCACCTTTATGAGGAATATCTATACATATCATAATTCTCTATGTTTATGGAGAATCTTATGTGGGGGAAGGGAAGCAGAACAAAGTCTGAACAGTAAAAATTATGCCTCAAGCTAATATTAATATGTCTGGGATGATCATAGAAATTCCTTTATTTCACTGCACAATATTTCAGAAACATGAGACTTCATTTTTGGATCTTTGAAATATTAACATAGATTCATATGATAATTTAAAATAATGACTCATGAACAAACCAAAACCATTCAAATGTTAATTTGATATAATGTATGAAGTTTAATATGTCCATCTATTGAAAAATAATTCTTAACCAGCTGCAACTGAAAAATGAATTTTCATTAAAAAAGAATTCTGTAGCAAAGCATAAGAATAGCTTATCAAAACACCATTGCTGTTATACTAACTTTAATGGAAATTGTGAAAAGAAATAATATCCAGATGAATGGAGCTTTCTGTGAAACAAACATAACTAAGTTACAATAACCTCTTAATGATATACTAAATTATTACTAAATACTATTACTAAATTATTAGTAGGATGTAGCAGTATCATTGAATGCAACTCAAAATTTCACCCCAGCCCCTCCCCTCCCCCCTCTCCCCCCCTTTTAAGCTCAAGGGATGATATTCTTTTTGGACAACTGGGAGTGAGGCAAGTAACATTTCTACTTTGGAAAGGCTTCCTTTAGTTATACTTTTATTTTGAATACCACATTGTATATTGAAAGGAAGCATGTCAGAACATAGCCAAGGTAACAATGAATTTAAATATTTCAGTATTGTCAGGATGCTTATATTGATTGTCTTTTATATGAACATTGTGCTTATTGCACTAGCTTCAATTGCAAAAGTATACAAGAACTATACAACAAGGACTATAAAAGATTTTTCTCTGTTCTACTATTAGTCATTGATACTTAAAACAGTTTGTTAATAGTTTAGATAAGTATTGAATACTTCAGATTTTCTATTTAGATGTTGTTAAATATAACACAAATATGGAAATAACATTGTCTTCTGCAATTAGCCAACTTTTGTAAGCTACATATTCCAAAGAGCAAGCCACCTTTTACATTTTTTGAGATAAATGTTGGAAACATAAGACAGATAATTGTATTTTTAAAATAAAAGTCAGCAATCAAACACTTCATACAGGTTTATATTAAATGTTTTGCTAAATTTTCTCCACTTGTTGAGGATATTCTGTTTTACAAACCATTGCTGAGTAATGCTTCTGACTAGAACTGGTGGTAAGAAATTACAAAAAACTCAGCTGGGCTTTTACTAACTGTACTACACTGAACTCAATAATATCCTAGGATATCCCATGCAATTCAGCTGATGCTGCCTTTGACCAGCAAAGGTTGATAAATACCACCAACCTGGTCTCGATCTGACCAAGTACAGGGTTTATCCTGCAAAGTGGCAAAGATGATGCCATTCCATTAGCTTCTACTGCTACTGTAAACACTTAACAACTTTCAGAGATACACTTCTGTTCCTGCTTTCATAAAACATTCTTGTTCTGCAGAGCCCTAATTTTATGAAGGTCAATAATCAAAGCATCAAATTCATACTTATATGCTCCAGTTCCTGTGATCTTAGGCGAATTATTTTCCTTCTTCTGTGGGAACACTGTTTATTCCCCCTGCGTTCAAGTAAACACTCTTAGATCTAAAAAAAAAAAACAAAACAAAACAAAACAAAAAAAAGATTTAACTTTTATGTCTTAAAAGACTCACCTGAAAGAGGAATACTGTTTTCAAGCTACAGAATCAGACATAAACCTGTTTTCATTTGTTAGATTTTTATATAGTTCACAATTTATGCTTGTAATTCATGTAGCTCCTTTCAAAAAGTGACAGAATTCTATAATATAAAACATGAGTTTCAGTGTAATGAACTCTACTATCCACCATTTATATAACACACAGATGAAAAATCTTAATTGCAAATTATCATGTTAAAGTACAGAAATAATACCTAAGAAATGATGTCACAAGGTTAACTTAAACTCCCTTTGAAACATCTAAAAATGCATTTTATTAAGAAAGAGAAACCCAGAGATGTTAAATACAAATGGTAGAAAAGCATACAATACCTAATTCTTTTGTTAATAACATTCTACAATAAAGATTTTTATAGTTTCAGTTTCTCATCCAAAATTATTTCTGATACATATTTGATGTTGATTTTTTTTGTCAATAATAATCCCATTTCTGTCAATCAGATTATGGATATTGATTTCATATACACCAAACATTAAAACAAATAAAAAAATCTGGACTTCTGTACATCTGAAAACTCCTTTAAATAAAAAGCAATCAAACTGTTACTAAGATTCAGCAGGATATGCAATTACACAGACATAAACCTATAAAACAGAAGGCAATGTGATTGAATTATGGAGATAGCATACACGGGTAACACAACTCTCATCATTAAAATAAAAATAAAAATAAAAATAATCTGGTGGTAATATTAAGTGCAGTATCACAGCAGTAAGCATAAGACCTGTTCATCCAAAATGGAAGTAAGATTTAGTCTTCTATTTTTTTGCAACTCACAGTATTAGTCTGAAGGAAAGATCGCTACTCCATTCCCATCAAGATAATTAAAGGTATGCAAAAAATGTTTGGTTCTATGATTAGAAAATGGTGCAGCTCTAAGATTACCCTCAGATACTAGTTCTTAGATTTTCTTCCGAAAGCTGACATCTGCAGTATGCCACTACCACAATTCACCTTACAAAAGAAATGGCATAACACATAGTTCATAACTGCGATTTTTCAGAGTTCTCATAGTGAAGCTTACTCACTATTGCTATTTCTGACTGACCAGGGATGGAAAAAATATTTATTCCTTTATTCTCCATGTGAATTCTATTTTCGTTTTGTTCTAAAAAAGTACCTTGTTAATATGCTGGAGAATGTTGGTTGGCTTTTTTTCTTCCTTTTTTAATCCTTTATTATACTAACCGTCAAAATGTTATTTACAAAATGGAATTTATATAGGAGAAATTAACACTAGAAACAAAAAAAGTAAAAATAGCCCCTCTCTCCCCCAAATTATACATTTATTTTTAGAGATCTAGGATAATCACAAATATGTTAAATAAATTAACATTATGATGGGCTAACAAACTGAATCAACTGCTCCTAGAGTGTATCCTTCTGTTGACCTAAATCTGTCAGAAATCCACTTCATGCTCTCTGGCACAACCCAAGTGCCATAAATGGGGAAGACCAGATTCACTGCAAAAGCACGATCCCAATTGGAACTACAACACCAGCACAGATCCACTATTCAGCTGTCCCTCCTCTTCTACTCTTTGTATGCTCAGCCAGCCTGTAACAGAGACTTCAGGTCAGGAAAGGTACCTTGCACACAAGCACAGCCAAATCTGTTCTGAGTAAAAGGACTGCAATAGTCTCAAAGGCTTGCTTCAAATTAAATCCCAATAATTTTTTTATTTAGCAACTTCAAAGCCGTGGGGTCTATTTTCAGTTTTATTTCCAATATGCTATTGTCTAATTCTCACTTACTTTCCTTTTCAAGGGGTCTATTTATAATTACTTTTGTCAAGAGCCCAAATACATAAGGAGTTGTAATGCATTTCTGTTGTGGTTTAACCCGGCTGGCAGCTAAACACCACACAGCCGTTCGCTCACCCTCCCCCCTCCCTCTCTGGGATGGGGGAGAGAAACGGGAAAGTGAAGCCTGTGGGTTGAGATAAAGGCAGTTTATTAAGATAGAAAATAATAATGATAATAATAATAATATGTACAAACAAGTGATGCACAATGCAATTGCTCACCACCCGCTGACCGATGCCCAGCCCAACCCCGAGCAGCCGGCCCCCCCAGCCCGGCTAGCCACCCCTATATATTGTTTAGCATGACGTCAGATGGTATGGAATACCCCTTTGGCCAGTTTGGGTCAGCTGTCCTGGGTTTGTCCCCTCCCAGCTTTTGCTGCACCCCCAGCCTGCCCGCTGGCAGGACAGAGCGAGGAGCTGAAAAGTCCTTGGCTTAGTATAAGCAGTGCTCTGCAGCAATTAAAACATCAGCATGTTATCAGCACTCTTCTCATCCTAATCCAAAACATAGCACCCTACCAGCTACTAGGAGGAAAAATAACTGTCCTAACTGAAACCAGGACAATTTCAAAGGCCATCAACGCTGCAGAAGAACCGCATACTGACAGTAGGAAAAAAAGACACTTTAAAAGATATTTTCTTCATTCTCAAGTTTGTAATGGATTTACTGCATAGCATGGAAGAATATAAAACCACAATAGTAATAGAAATCACTGTTCTGAGGACCATTAATATACATGGTGTTAAGTGCAATAATTATTTATTATTACTGAGATGCAAACATCTAAAAACTTACAAGCAAGAATGACTAATTGTAGCCAACTAAGTGGCATTTTGAGTGTTTACTTTAATGTTTTACTCTAGCCTAGCTCTGGAAGAATTTTCACATTAGCAACAAGTACCTTAATTCTTGAGTATTTTATTATTTACAGAACAAATTTACTACAAATAGTGTTTTCTCTGTTCTTGTATCACAGGCAATTTTCAGTTCTCAGAAGCTCGTTGTACATTTTATTTAAAGTGTACACATATATGCACATAAATGAACTTTAACATATGCGCATGACTTAAGTATGTAACAGTGAAGCAGAGAAAACGAGACATAGGAAGATTAGATAATTTGCTTTACCATGAAAGGAAAATTAAAAAGAAATGTTGTGTAAGTAGGTGTCATTAGCACTTCTATTTATTTCTGGGGAAGAAAAACGCAAAAGAAGCAACAAAAACCACCACCAACAACAAAAAACACCTGTTCATTTCAGGTGCAAGCACAAAAATGAAGACCTTTGGATAAAAACATCTATATGGCCTTTAAGGTCAGTAAGCTAACTACTGCACGATTGGATAAAGTCATATCACCTCCTATAAGGAAAGGTCTCTCCAACTTTATGGTAGATTCATTTTCCTTGGGCCCAGAACGCGAGCATTTCAGTTCTGAGTTTTTTTCCAACATTGGCTTTATTACAGGGAGTCTGATACAGAAACTGGGTAGCCTGGTTGACTATCTTTAATCAGAACTATTTTTTCTCTGGCAGACAAGGCATTCATCTTCCCAACTGTGAACTGCTCACCATCATTTTTGTAATTAACACATATATAAGCTGTGCAACTTGGAGGTATAATACTTGGCTTCAAGGGCAAAACTACTTTATTGCCCTCAGCATGAAAAATCTGTACACATGAAGCGTGTCCCTTGTAAGCGAAATCCCCACACCCTCTCTCTCTAAAGAAAAAAGTATTTCTTCTGTTCAAATAAAACTGCAAAGACAATCTCCAAACAAGCATTCAGTTGGATCAATAGCTAGAAATTGAATAGAACAATGTCTCATGCTGCTTTATAGAATTTTTAAAAGATTTGAACCACACAAACCCAATTTTTCAAGTTCCACCACTGGGATTTATAGTGTTGTTTTCTGACTCTAGGAGAAAAATAACAAAGAACATATTCAGAGACAAAAAATAAAGAAGTACTATATGGTCAAATTATATCAGGGGTCTAACTTAAACACAGAAAAGCAAGGGCATTCAAAGTTAGGCTCGGAGTTTTAGGTATACTGTAGGGACCTTCAGAGACGAAAAGAGATTGCATATGCCTAGTGCAACAGATATAGTTCATACTTAATAAGATCTGACAACATATCTTTCAAAATGAAAAATAACAGGGGCATACAAATGAAAATAATATTCCCATGAATTTTTAGAGGAATACAATTAATTAATTAATCACTTAAATATCAAGCTATTATAATCTTTGTTGATAGGTGTGGTACCAATTACTTAAATTTCTACAGCACAACAAAGAAAACAGATAAATTGAATATTAAATCCTGGCCTGGAAGAGGTATCTTACTTCTGACTTTACCATTTATGGAGAACAGTAAGATTGCCCCATTAAATGGAAAGGAGCATTAGGAAGAAAAAGACATTTGACAATTAACACACACCCACAGACACACACCCACACACAGAAGAAATTCACCTTTTGAGTGTCTTTTTATTTGGTGGAAAGTAATTTCAGGATTGACTTTTATTTATTTTTTTTATTTTTTTTTATTTTGATTTGCTTTGGTTAAGATTACTATAGCCATATAATCTGGGAGAATTATGCGATATCTAAAATGATATGACTAGTTGAAAGATATGAATAGTTGAAAGATTTCATACCTACACAGGACTCCACAGTTCCTCCCAGGTCTGATTCAGTTTTGGTGTAATCTGTCTGGTTATGCAAAGCATCATGCTGTTTTCCATAGCAAACCCAGATGTTCCAGAGAGTACATAATTCCCACATCATATCATTTCTGCTGAAAACAGATTTTCAGAAGAATAGGTAGAAATATGCAGCTAGCAGACTTGGATCTAACCACATATGGAAGTTCTTATCTGTCTAGCATTTTGCTAGTTTTGTCTTTCACCTTCCTAGGTACTTGAAAGCCAACAAATTTTGCCTCCAAAGAACTCCAACCCTAAATGTTACTGGATCCAAAAAGAGTATAAAAAGTATAAGTATATAAAAAGTATAAGTATATAAAAAGTATA